>NC_135177.1:37433059-37653059 GCF_041146795.1 Maylandia zebra | reverse complement strand
TTTGTCCTGTCTTAACCCCCTGATCCATAGTTGGTCGCAGCAGATGGCCCCGCCCCTCCCTGAGCTCCAAGGAGCTTGGAAAGAAAAGCGTCTGGACTTCTTTAAGTTACTTGAAGACGTTTCACCTCTCATCCGAGAAGCTTCTTCAGTTCTAAGGTCAAATGGTGGAGAGTCCCAGATATAAACCTAGTGGGAGTTTCCCCCCACAGAGGGACAAAAGGACCCCCTGATGATCCTCTAATCGCCTGAGCCAAGGTGTGAAACTGGGTGTGGGTCACAATCAGCCAGAGTTTCGGGTGTGTTCATTGTGAAACCTGGCCCCACCTTATCATGCGAATTCCTGAGGTCAGATGGCCCAGGATGTGAGTGGGCGTTAAGGCGTCTGGGAAGGATCTCAAAACTGGATTATAGATGGCAGAGAGTTGGTGTCGTAAACCCCGCCTCTGTTCAAAGATGGTCGCTCACAGTGGACATAGATGCTTCTTTCACTCCTCTTTCAAACCATCTGTCCTCTCTGTCCAAAATGTGAACATTGGCATCCTCGAAAGAGTGACCTTTGACCTTTAGATGCAGATGGACTGCTGAGTCTTGTCCTGTGGAGGTGGCTCTTCTGTGTTGTGCCATGCGCTTGTGAAGTGGCTGTTTGGTCTCTCCAATGTAGAGGTCTGAGCATTCCTCGCTGCACTGTACAGCATACACCACATTGTTAAGTCTGTGTTTTGGCGTTTTGTCTTTCGGGTGAACCAGTTTCTGTCTGAGCGTGTTGCTGGGTCTGAAATACACTGGGATGTCATGCTTGGAGAAAACTCTCCTGAGTTTCTCTGATACACCGGCTACATAGGGGATGACAATGTTGTTGCGTCTGTCCTTCTTATCCTCCCTCGCTGGTGTCTGGTCTTCTTTTCTGTGCCTCTTTGCTGACTTTAAGAACGCCCATTTAGGATAGCCGCACGTTTTGAGTGCTTCCTTTACATGTGTGTGTTCCTTCTTTTCCCCTTCAGGCTTAGAGGGAACATGTTCTGCCCGGTGGTGTAGGGTCCTGATTACTCCAAGTTTGTGTTCCAGAGGGTGATGGGAGTCAAAGAGGAGGTACTGGTCCGTGTGTGTGGGCTTCCGGTAAACTTCGATGTTGCCGTTCTCTTCAATGTGCACGGCGCAGTCCAGGAAAGGCAAACAGTCGTCCTTTGTGTCTTCCCTGGTGAACTTGATGTTTTTATCCACAGCGTTAATGTGCGCAGTGAAGGATTCCACTTCTTGTGTCTTGATTTTGACCCAGGTGTCGTCCACATATCTGTACCAGTGGCTGGGTACTCTTCCTTTGAAAGAGCCAAGAGCCTTCCTTTCCACTTCCTCCATGTAAAGGTTGGCTACAATAGGTGACACGGGGGAGTCCATGGCACAGCCATGTTTTTGTCTGTAGAAACCCTCGTTGTATTTGAAGTATGTAGTGGTGAGGCAGAGGTCTAACAGTGTGCAGATCTGATCGGGGTTGAAGTTGGTCCTGTCTTCCAACGAGCTGTCTTCTTGTAGTCGTTTTCTGACAGTCTCCACGGCCTCCGTGGTGGGTTTGCAAGTGAAGAGAGAGACTACATCAAAGGACACCATGGTTTCATCTGGATCCAGGGTAAGTTTCTGGACCTTGTCGGTGAAGTCGGTGGAGTTCTTGATGTGGTGTGGGGTGTTCCCCACGAGAGGCGCAAGGATGGTAGCAAGGTGTTTAGCAATGTTATAAGTGGCTGAGTTTATGCTCCTGACTATGGGTCTGAGTGGGACAGCTTCCTTGTGGATCTTAGGAAGTCCATAGATGCAGGGTATGGCATCCCCTGGGTAAAGGCGGTGATATGTAAGGCGGTCAATGATTTTGTCCTTTTCAAAGTCTTGAAGGCAAGGTAGCTCCTTTGACTACGATGACCTGGATGACTGAGAACCTTCACAGATATAAACAGTTTGTGTTTTCAGTCTTCTTTTTGTCTGTGTAAACTATATCCATAAAATATTCAATTAAATATTTTGAATAAAAAACTTTGAACTTTGGACGCCCCAGGACAGGAAGCCCCAGAGTCTCCTCTGCTGCTGAGGGTAAACTCATCCGAGCCACCAGCCTCAGATTAGAGCCCAGATAGATGCCACACAGAGCTCCAGTAGCAGACAAATCTCTACAAGTTCAGAGGAGACTGTGTGAATCAGGCCTTTATGGTCAAATAGCTGCTGAGAAACCACGACTAAAGATTTGTTTGGACCAAGAAATACAAAGAATGGACATTAGACCAGTGGACATCTGTGCTTTGGTCTGATGAGTCCAAATCTGATCGCTGAGTGATCGCAAAGGGCCAACAAGAGCTCAGCATCTCTGGGAACTCCTTCAAGACTGTTGGAAACCATTTCAGGAGACGACCTCATGAAGCTCACCGAGAGAATGACAAGAGTGAGCGAAGCAGTAATCACAGCAAAGAGTGGAAATTATGAATAGTCTACATTATCAAACATGTTTTGAGTTATTTCACACTGTTTTGTTTACTAAATAATTCCATATGAGTGTGCACTCGTATTTTTGATGAGAATCTACAATGTAAATAGTTGTGAAAATAAAGAAAAACCATTAAATGAGACGTTAAATTCCCTACCAGCATTGCTCTGGGTCCCTGTGATCCAGAATTACACCTGGATCTCCTGGTTGGCCCTGAAACAACAACAGATTGGTCAAAACATTTACGAACCATCTGCTCTCATATGTTAATATGTGTGAACGGAATAATAAACTGGGAACTTGAGATACAGGGAGCGTTATGTGCTGTTGGCTTTCTCTGTTGTAAAGGAACAGGAAGTAGTTCGACGTCATTTAGATGAAGATACAGAAACCACTTTCTGACTGAAGAGAGTCCGATGCAACAATATTCAATTTGAAAAACCTACAAACACAGTCACTTTTACAGCTGGGTGCCATAGGAAGTGATGTCACGACCTCCAGCTGGCCCTGGTTCCCCAACTGGTCTATGTTTACCCTGCAGGAGGAACAGCTCACACTCTGTTAACATCATGAGCAGTGATACTGTTTAAATCAGTCACTATAGGCTTATCTGCACCGGTGAAGTGACGCACTCACCTGAGATCCTGGAAAACCAGGCATTCCTTTGGGTCCTGGTTCGCCGCCGTTCCCCCGGCTCCCTGCAGCAACATTAATGCCTGATTACGAGTGTATATCCTTGTCATCAATATGAATGAATGACAATATTTAAAGTTGCGTACACACACACACACACAGCTCCAGTGAATTTCTCTGGAAGTCTCTTTATGAGCCAAGTCCAACAGCTACACCACGCTGGAGTTAAACACATAACTGATGCCAAGGATCATTATTCATGAGAACTCTGTCTACTCGGCCAAAAACGACTGAAGGACTAAGTGTGTGCAGCTGCTCTGAATGAGCCTTTAGTGTTTGCTTCCTGGATGAGAAGTAGAGTAAAAAAGTGGTTAGAGATAGAAGTTTATATATCCCACAGGGACGTGATTAGGAATATGGGACCAAGGTCGTTTACAGCGCTCACTGGCTCAAAATGTGTTTCCGTGCTTGGGATTCGCTGGGTACTACAGGCCAAGCCACTCAACAACCTCACATGTGGATACCCATCCACTCACGAAAGCTCCAGAAATGAGACTTCTAAGAGCTCACAGTTTGATCCCAAGCAATCTTTGGTTCCAGGTGGAGTCCTGAATGCCACTTGGCTTTTGATACTCTCATTGACAAACTTAGCACTGCACCAGTTCTAGGTTTTGCTGATCCGGCATTGCCTTACATCTTCCACACTGACGCCAGTACCTCCGGATTGGGCGCCGCCCTTTACCAAGAGCAAGAGGGGAGACTTAGGGTGATAGCCTATGCCAGTAGGGCATTGTCATCCAGTGAAAGTCGTTACCCAGCTCACAAGCTTGAAGTTTTGGCACTGAAGTGGAGCGTGACAGAAACATTTCATGATTACTTGCATGGAGCAAATTTTACAGTGGTCACGGATAACAACCCTCTTACCTATATCTAGACATCAACAAAGTTGGATGCTACCGGCCATCGTTGGCTGGCTGTATTTCTACATTCTCGTTCAAGATACAATATCGAGCTGGCAAGCAAAAACCTGAACCTGCTCAGAAAGATGAGGCACTAATAATCAGTTTGCTCAACAACATCTCTCAAGCAACAGTGATGATGAAATATCAGCTGAAGTCGCTGATGCGATTTGCCAAAGCTGTCAGGACCCAAGCTGAGAATAGTTTGGTTGAATCCCTGTCCATCAACACAGTGCTTCCTGAGAATTACTCAGAAGATTCCCATGGACTTCCTGTTATTTCCACCATATCTATTTATCAAAAACAGAGAACCGATCCAACTCTCCGGGAGGTTATTCACCAGTTGGAGTCAGGAGAAAAGGTTCCCCCAACAGCCATGGAAGAGCTTCCTGAAATTCTCCGTAGAGAACTGAATAAATTGGAGCTGATTGATGGTATTCGCTATAGGAAGAGCTCAGTGGCCAGTGGATCTAAGAGCAGACCACAGCAACCTCCAGGTCCAAACTACTTGAAGGACTGTTTTGAGTTGACTGATATTTGTTGGATAAATGTTTTGAAGTTGTACAATCTGTATATTGCAGTTGAACTGTTTGTTAAATCCTAATTGGTTAAATATGTTGTTTTTTTATTTATAAGTTGTGTACACAGGAACAAGAATAACTTGTATTTAGCTTACCTGGCATTAACATTTTAATATTATTTTTGTGATTTCTTGTTGACCCTGTTTATTTAATACAGGCCAGGTGACCCTTTTGGGTTTAAAAAGGATGGCGAGCCGGACTCGTTTTGATACAGATGTGTGTTATTTATGGGGAACATTTTTTGATTTGAGAACCTATATTGCTTAATATAAGCTACAGGATTATTTAGTTGTGTTTGTGCACCCCAACTGGCTTTTTCTTTGTTTTGTTGAAATACATGATACCTGCAAAAGCTTTTGTGTTGTATTTATTAATTATTGACAATCAACTCCAGTAGCCGTTCTTACATCTTCTGATTAATAATAGCCCGATATTTAGCTTAATACCTGATATGCATTCATTCATTAGCGCTTTGTTAGTGTTACATGAGCATACCGTCACGATAGGACTCACCTGTGGCCCAGCAGCACCTGGGAGGTTCTCGGGTTCCTCTCTCACCAGGTGAGTCAGATATCTGTGCACAGTAACAGACCTTCTCACCACCGGGAGCTCTTCTTCCATTACGACCCTGCACAAGAAAGAAAAACATGAATCAAATGTATTTATTAACAGCGTTGTAAACCAGAGCGACCCTGTGCGTCACAAAAAAGGTCTTATAAAATCTTTAAAGTTGTATCTGTGCGATTAAGGCAACAGATTAAAATGTGACTGAAGACTTTCAGCTTCGGTTTATCAAAGGTTTTATTAACTGTTCAGGGATGTCAGACATTTTCATGCACAGCCTCCAATTTTCAAAAGCTTTAAAAGCAATTGGAAAAAAAACACAATTCAATATAATTAAATAATATATTTATATTAATATAAATATAAGTTTTTAAACTTGGATGAAAATCCAATGACTGCCTGATGTCTCTACAGTCCTGCAGGGACTGTAGAGACATCCAGGGACAAAACCCAAAAAACTTTAATTGTTAGTGCTTTTAATTGACAGGATTGTGTGCTGGGATTATGTGATCAATATGTTTTAGTCTGCACTTAAAATGAGCATTTGAATTAAAGTTGACAGCCTGTTCATTATTTACAGTCTTGCTGTTGTTGGGGGTGGGGAGGAGTGAGCAGGGTGAGTAGAGGAGGTGTCAGAGGTGGAGCAGCAGCAGTGGGGGTGGGTGAGGGTTGGAGACCGCCTCATGATGAATCAAACCTGTTGAAGTAATGATTCAGTTCGTTTGCCCACCTCGAGATGGCTCTGAGGCCCCTCCAGACCTCACCAACGTTGTTCTCTCGAAGCTGGTTGTCCATCTTCTGCCTGTAGCTGTCCTTCCCTTTCCTTATCAGTCCCCTCAGCTCTCTCTGCACCCTTTCCAGCTCCTCCTTGTCTCCAAATTTGAAGGCCCTCCTCTTCTGCTTGAGGACGGCTTTAATTTCTGGGGTAATCCAAGGTTTGTGAAATGTATTTATGTATTTATTCAAACTGGTATAATGTATACTGTGGTGGAAGGTTGGGATTTAAGAATTTACCTGAAAGTGGAATAATGGTTTAGTCTGTGACAGCTGAACATATTTAAGGCTGTCATTAGAGGGTTGATGTGCTGTGAAGAAGCTCGACAAGTGAATTGTTTGTAAGGAGCTGTAAGGCAAATAAATACTTATTGTTCCACTACACTTGCCTTGGTCCATCTTACTGTGTTTCCAGCCGCTAAGGGCCGCCCTGTTACAATGCTCAACTGAGAGGAACACCGGCGGCAGACCCAGAACCAATGAGAGAGATTATATAGATCCGCTTGCCCGGGAATGTCTTAAATGTTCACTCCCCCAGTGCACGAGCTGAATGTGGAGTAGCAAAAGGGTCCAGCAATCAGTGATTAATGACACAGGTTTGATGCTACACTGGTACAACGAGCTTTACAAATACTCTGTGAAAGCTGCCAAAAACACTGAGAACAAACAAAAAGGCCCATGAATAAAAACCCTGTCAGACCGCAATACTTCACATACTCAAGACCAGTTATGTAACTAAATGAAAAACATCAGGAAACTCTTAAACAAATCTGTTTATACAAGAGGCCAAGTGCTTTGTAACTGCAAATCAGCCTTCATGTAACAGCATGAACGAGATGTCGTAAGTCTGATGAGCTCACCAGAATCATCTCCAGCATCCATCACTGATCCAGATGGATGTAGAAAAATGAACCTTACAGTTCAGCCCCAACATTTAACACTATAAATAACTGAGACCCCCAAAAGCTGCAGTTCGTCTAATGTCCACCCGATGCTCCTAAAACGAGTCTCCTTACCAGCAGACACCTTCTCGTGCAGTTACCTCTGATCCCCTAAAACTCGACCATAAAGTCGTGGCTTCAAAGGACTACTCCACCAGCCAGTGGGTGATGTCATGGTCACTACTTCCATGTTTTACATGCAGAGTATGGATGTGTCTTACCAGTGTCCCTGGGCTGCCGGGGTCTCCTTTGGGTGCTGGTCTGGTGCCGTCGACACCCGGGGTGCCCCGTCAGACAAACAAATCCAGAGTCGTGTTCGGTTCTTGAGCTTCCAGCTGTTTGTGGAGCTGCTGTCGGCCTTCTGACAGAAGAAAGAGCAGATTTTACATTTTTACTGACATTAAAGACATTTAAGTTTCCTTGTATCTAGTCTGGTCACGTGTATGTTATCTTTCCATTTAGTTATTTTACTTTCTGTGTTTCGTCCTTTTGTCTCCTCGTGAAATCAGTCGTGTTTGTTTAATATCGAGTTCCTGCTCATTACTCCTGATTTGTGCCAGCTGTGTGCACAGCTGTCTGCCTGATCACCCTCACTGTCCCCTTCAGCGGTTTCTAGTTTTAGTGTTTATTCCCAATTACATTTAAGTAAGAGTAAAGCTGCCCTTTCAGTTTCTTATTTTGTGATTTTTGTTTACTCTTTTCTTTGTTTGGTACTTTGGATATTAGACTCAAACTGCTCGCCTGCGTCATCTACCAGCAAAGTCCTGCAGTAGTCCAGAGCTCTCCTATACCCCTGGGAGACTCGTAGTGCAGCCTAGATCCCGGCTAAGAGGTGACCGTGCTTTTGTCCTGGCAGCCCCGAGCTTCTGGAACAATCTTCCTGCTGCTATTCGCACCTCTAATTCCATCTATTCATTTAACACGCTGTTAAAAACTTGGCTGTTTGACCGAGTGTTTTCAGCTAGTTAGTGCACATCCCCTATATTTTATCCTATAGTATTTATCTTCTACTGATGCTCCACTGTATAAATACCCCCACCTTATATTTATACTCAGTAATTCTCTTTTAAATTATATTATGAAGTTTTATTGCTTATTTTATCTGTACTTTTTAGGGTTTTTTGGACTCCTATATCTTATATTCTAACCTTGTTGTGAAGCACTTTGATGTTTAAATGTGCTATAAATAAAGTTGTATTGCCTGCGATGCTGTGGTAGATATATCTTTTTTTTTTTTTTTTTTTTCTCTAAATGACATCAGAAACAGCAGTATGCGACATTACGGATGGCAGAGCTTCAGTTCATCCTTTGTCATTTTTTTTTTTTTTTTTTTTTTTTTTTAAATAAATAGGACAGGGGGAATGAATGAGAGAGAGAGGGGGAGAGAAAGAAAGAAAACCAAAGGGGAGAAGAGACGGTGAGAAGGGGGGGGAAGAGAGGAGGAGATCAAAACTCCAGACATCCAGAGGCCCCCAGAACACAAGAGACCATGGAAGACCAACAGAGGGGCAGCCGCGCCACTGTTCCACTGAGGTTAATTATGGAGTTCCACAGGGTTCAGTGCTAGGACCAATTCTGTTTACATTATACATGCTTCCCTTAGGCAGCATCATTAGAAGACATAGCATACATTTACACTGCTATGCAGATGACACCCAGCTCTATCTGTCCATGAAGCCAGATAACACACACCAATGAGTTAAACTGCAGGAATGTCTTAAAGACATAAAGACCTGGATGGCCGCTAACTTTCTGCTTCTTAATTCAGATCAAACTGAGGTTATTGTACTCGGCCCTGAAAAGCTTAGAAATATGGTATCTAACCAGATTCTTACTCTGGATGGCATTACCTTGGCCTCCAGTAACACTGTGAGGAACCTTGGAGTCATTTTTGACCAGGACATGTCCTTCAACGCACATATTAAACAAATATGTAAGACTGCGTTCTTCCATTTGTGCAACATCTCTAAAGTTAGAAATATCCTGTCTCAGAGTGACGCTGAAAAACTAGTTCATGCATTTATTACTTCCAGGCTGGACGACTGTAATTCATTATTATCAGGAAGTCCTAAAAACTCCCTGAAAAGCCTTCAGCTAATCCAAAATGCTGCAGCAAGAGTCCTGACAGGGACTAGAAAGAGAGCAGATTTCTCCTGTTTTGGCTTCCTGTTAAATCCAGAATTCAAAATCCTGCTGCTCACATACAAGGTCTTAAATAATCAGGCCCCATCTTATCTTAATGACCTTGTAGTACCATATCACCCTATTAGAGCACGTCGCTCTCGCTCTGCAGGCCTACTTGTTGTTCCTAGAGTATTTAAAAGTAGAATGGGAGGCAGAGCCTTCAGTTTTCAGGCCCCTCTTCTGTGGAACCAGCTTCCAGTTTGGATTCAGGAGACAGACACTATCTCTACTTTCAAGATTAGGCTTCAAACTTTCCTTTTTGCTAAAGCATATAGTTAGGGCTGGACCAGGTGACCCTGAATCCTCCCTTAGTTATGCTGCAATAGACGTAGGCTGCCGGGGATTCCCATGATGCATTGAGTTTTTCCTTTCCAGTCACCTTTCTCACTCACTATGTATTAACAGACCTCTCTGCATTGAATCATATCTGTTATTAACCTCTGTCTCTCTTCCACAGCATGTCTTTATCCTGTCTTCCTTCTCTCACCCCAACCAATCACAGCAGATGGCCCCGCCCCTCCCTGAGCCTGGTTCTGCTGGAGGTTTCTTCCTGTTAAAAGGGAGTTTTTCCTTCCCACTGTCGCCAAAGTGCTGCTCATAGGGGGTCATATGATTGTTGGGTTTTTCTCTGTATCTATGAAGCGCCTTGAGGTGACTTTTGTTGTGATTTGGCGCTATATAAATAAAATTGAATTGTTCCAACTTAATACCTCAGGCAGCAGAAACCCAAGAAAGAGGAGGGAGACGAGGAACCATCATGGAAGTACAGGCCCCTGCACGGTATGTACCACCGGCAGGTAGAGGAGATGGCTAATATCCAGAAATCCTACCAGTGGCTGGACAAAGCTAGACTTAAAGGGAAGCTCTAATAATATCAAGAGCTGGAGAGGATGTGGAGGGTGAAGGTAACAGTGGTCACAGTGGTAATCAAAGCACTTGGTACGGTGACCCCCAAACTAGGCAAGTGGCTCCAGCAGATCCCAGGAACAACATCGGAGATCTCTGTGAAGAAGAGTGCAGTCCTAGGAACAGCTGAGATACTGTACAGGACCCACACAGACAGGACTGGAACTCAAAACGCTGCCTTAATGCTGAAAAACCCTCATAAAAATAACTCAAAAACAAAACAAAGTAGAAACACTGGAACACGACAAACACACGGCATGGAGAAAGTACAACACAAAAGAGAGCAAAGGCAAACAGAGGGCTTATATACACAGGGAGTAATCAGGGAATGGGAAACAGGAGGGAGACACAGCTGGGAGAGATTAGGACTAACGAGACAGGGGCAGGTAAAACTGAATACACTGACATAGGACTGGGACTATCAAAATAAAACAGGAAATAAGACACAAATCACAAACACTCAAACGTGACACTGAAGGATAGACAGAAGGAATATAACCCATGAAACAGAAGACAGTGACTTAAACTAGAGGCCAGAACAACAAATGACACAAAGAGAACAAAACCCTTAGTGCACTGTATTGTTAATTTGAAGAAAGAAAGACAAAATCTGAGATCTCACAGTACTATTTCAGGATTAAAGAGTAAACAGTATTTCAACTTTAACCCTGAAATATTATATAATTTTATAATAATTATTATTATATAATTTATTTCATTACCGAAATATTTTTATTTTCAAAATTAACAAAAATAAAAAAGATCTTTGATTAAAGCACAAAGATCTGAGATAACAGTTGAAACAGCATGAGGGGCATAAGGCAGTGTCAGTCCATGCAACATTCATCAGGCAGCACATTCTCAATGAATCCCAATCTGAAGAGGCGGCTGCACAGGCGTGCCAAGGTAAGAACCACGCTCGTCTTTTTGGGCTGAAGCGTTAATGCCCGTCTGCTCTGACACACCGTGAGCTGCTGCAGCTCAGTCTGTAGGTTGAGCTCCACTAAAAGTCTCAGCAGACAAGCAGCTGCTTTCACAACATCACAGCTGGAATCACACAAAACTGACCTGTGATCAGACATCATCAGGTGATATTTCAGGAGGAGACAGACGGTAAACTGCGCATGCAATCATTTCCTCTCTGACACAACAGGAAATTCCAAACTTCCCAAATTGACTCAGAAAAATCTGCATATTTTCTTTGACCGCAAGATCAAAGAGAAAAAGACGTGAACCCACTTACAGCTCTGCTGCAGCAGCATCAGCACCTCTGCAACCAAACACAGCTGATCCAGAGCTGCAGCTCAGGGCTGCTTTTAGAGGAGGAGAGGGGCGATGGCGGGGGGGTGGAGGAGGAAAGGTGGCACCTCCTCCGGCTCCTCCCGTCATCTTCCTCATTAGAGGTGGATTTACATGTTTGACTTGTGAATCAAAAGGATTTTCTGGTCACACTGAAGCATCTGTTGTGAGTTTTGGAGAGAAAGCAACACATCGTCTGCACATAGACTGATTTTATGTTTACATTTTATGCCCTTAATCACTGTATTCTGTCTAATTGCTGCTGCTAGTGTTTCGACAAACACTGCAAACAGTGAAGGGGAGAGTGGGCATCCCTGCCTGGTGCCCCTCAGGAGACAGACGCTGGACGATGTTTGCTCATTTGTTCGGACACAGGCTGTTGAGGAGTTTTGTGTAAAGTTGCAAATAAAAATTTCCAGTTAACTCTTTAAAATGTGTGTAGAGACACGGGAGCAGAGAGCACGAGGCAGTTGGGAAGAAGACGTGGCACGAGAGCCAATGAACTGTTTACATCGCTGTAAATAAACGCACTCGTCATCATTAAGAGTCCTGCATCTGGGTCTTCACTCCCACATCCCCACGGTTGGCCAGCGCTAACCGTGACAAAGAAAGAATATTCCTTACTGTTGGGGTGAAGGGAGCGCCAAAGTCGCAAAGCCAGCATCGCTCATCTACAGTTTGATTATATTTGTGGACTGCGCTGACTTCCTGCTGTGTTGAGCCTTTCTCTCTATTTAGTCCGAAGATGAGGTCGAGTGAGTAATTTAGGTGTTCAGAGAGTGCAGTGGAAGAATGAGGCGTCGTCAACATTTGGGCCATATTCACTTACGATACACAGCTTGTTGTCAAGTATAGATCATTTAATAATTATGAATCTAATCTCTTGATCTATGACTGTGAGTACTTTCAAATCAATATTTTTATGTCTATTGCTAACCCCTTTGTAGCTCACTACATACATACAGGCTGAGAACACGTTAGGAAACCTGTGACAGGCCTGTGGGTCATGGTCTCGGTCATATCACCCAGTGTTTGGAGTTCCTTGTGTCCTTTGTCATGTTGTGTTACTATTTGTGTTTTAGGTCCAAGGTTTATTCAGTTTATTAGATTTCCCCTCGTGTCTTTGCCCTCTGTCTCATGTTCCTCTGTTTCCTGTTTTATTGTGAAGGTCTCGTGTTTCCGTGTTTGTTCCTCGTTATCCGTCTCTCATGTCAGCGTCTCCCTCATGGTTGTGTGCGTTTCCCAGTGTTCCCAGTATCGTTTTGTATTCCCTTTTCCATTCTGAGCAGTAAAGCTGTATTTTGAGTTCATGTTTCAGTGCATGAGTCTGCGTTTGGGTCCGCTCTGTGCTGCCTGCACAGTTATGTGTCTGTTGTAAGACAACGTCTGCCTGGAGTTTTTCACGCTGGTTAAATATCTTTCTGTGCATTTTTAATGGGGCAAAACTGGAATTCACAGACTAATGAATAACATCACATTTCATCTTTACAGTCTGTGCAAAGTGAGGGACATGCCTGCTTCCTGATGATGCTCCCTTTGGCTCGTAGCGCTGCTGGTGGACCGTCCTGGAGCGGTGACACCGCCGGCGCTGAAGGTCATGTGACAGCCTTCAAACCCAAAGACGCATGATTTTCTTTTACAAAGGCTGGAATCCAATAAAACAAAAAGACTTAACACAAATGAATAATCACACTAATCTTTCTTTGTATTATAGAAATAAAATAAGGTGGAATAAAATCATTACTTTTGCTCTGTGGGCCCGAGTAGTGTAGTCAGTGTTTCAGGATTGCTGAAGAATCCCACGAGGCAGAGCAGCATCGTCCTGTGTTATGTATCATGGTATTAAACCTGCTTTTTACCAACAGAGGGGGGAAACTCCTTTCAGGTGAGTTACTGTTATTACTTCTGTGCTCACATTTGGAAGTGAAATGTAATGTTTAAAGACAGCAAAGACGATTAAAACCACAACTTGTCTAATAGACACCAGTTTACTGAGCTCCAAGTCTTAAAATGATCAAATAAATAAACCATGAGACTTCAGGCTGATGGTGATGTTTGTGTTTCCATCTTTCTTCACAATAAAAAATGACCTGTGATAAAGTCTTTGAGCGTGTGATCACAAAAACATCAGATACCAGTCTGGAGGATAACTCCAGCCTTCACGATGGTGCATCCCAGTAAACGACTCTATCATCCTGTCACTGTTATGTAACTCGTTGTACAGTAAATTATCCAAAGGAAAACCCGTTAAGTTCAAAAACTGTTGTATGAAAAGACTGTTTTTAACAGGAAGCGATGGAGCTCAGAGCAGCGCAGCTTCCACTGCCGCACGCTGCAACGATCACTCGATGCAGAGACGTGTGGCGTCCCTGTGCTGCAGAGTGGGCAGCGTCGCTGCTGAGCGCTTACCAATAACTCATTTTTACTGAGTGAGGGAGCCTGGGCCTGCTGACTGCTTCTTAGGCATTGCAGCGCCACCTTGAGGCAGGAACACAGCACAGCAGTACCGTCTTTGACCTGAACGCAGAGGTTGAACCTCGCGTGACAGGATCACTGAATATTTCATATGAGCTTTAACATATCAGGTGGATAATGTTTTAAACTTTGTTGTGCTGCGTTTATCTGTTTTAATGTCAGGTTTGGGTTGTTTTCACTGAAATCCTGAAGAGGCACACAGACACGGACACATGTCGGACTTTTATCTAAACACAAACTTTTATTCAGAAACAAACAGTACAAAATACATGCAGCTGTTTCAGAGGAGCTGCTTCAAGGCGCCTGCGAGCTTTGGAAATATTTGGATTTTAAAGGCAGGTTTTAATATTTTCAACAGCAGGGGGCAGCGTTTCTTGAGCTGGCGTTGTTTTAACTTTAGTTTTTGATGTTTCTAAATTTTCTCACAGATTTTGTTTGCCCGGCTGCAGCTGCAAAGGCACTGCACCAACGCCTGGTAGAAATTTGCATCACAGTCCTGCTTCCTTTGGCATCTGTTAAACATAATTCATAAAGGTTTTAGGCATAAAATCATTTTTCAACACATTCTCGTGATGTCTTTTCTTGGAAGCATTTAAAGTATTTAAAAATGAAAATACCTTTAAAAATAGCACCCTGTGACATAAAAAAGATTATTCCATTTCAGTAAAGTAGTTTCAGAGGAGTGAACTAAACTAATCATACATGGGTGGAGGACAAGGCGGCTCCTTGTGTGTGTTTAAGTCTTTACACTTTAACTGCCCAGAACAAAACCCACTGTGGACGAAGCTGCTCTGAGGTCGCTCTGCTGCTGTGTCAGCTCTCAGTGCAGATCGGTGGCCCGGCGCCTCATCTGTGCTTTGACAGACAAACTCTCTCGCATTCTGCCTGCGTCGCAAAGCGGTTTTCGTTGCCTCCGCAGCCGCTGTACCAGAAACGGGAGCAGACGCTGCGTTTGTGGTCGAAGAACCACCTGACCGTGTAATTCACACAGTCGCCAGCATCCTTGCCGAGGAAGCAGATGCCTGCAAGAGGTGACAGGAGCGAGGAGGCAAAATCAGCTCACAGAAAAACAAACTCAATAAAACAGAACAGAAGAATAGAAGAGCCCTTTATTGTCATTGTACATGTGCAAAATTATGGGCGCTCTGCAACGGAGGAAGAAAATATATCAATAGTAAAGGGCTTCAGGAATACATAGCAGACAGATCGGGGTCAGCAACCTTTAACACCCAAAGAGCAGTTTGGACCCAGCTTGTTGTTACCATAGTTCATGGAGGAGCTGCTCACTTACGTTTGTGGATCCAAAGATCCATGCTTGGCCTGCCTGGGGTTGAAAGCCTCGATAAATCCACGGCGCTTCGGCGGGTACGGTTATTTTGAGCGATGAAGAATACTAACATATCATTTTATTTTTGTATTTCAAGATCACGATAATCTTCCAATTGCGAACTACAAGTTAAAAAAGAACCAAGACAATTAAAATACACTTCAGTTACTTGTCATTTTTTTCCAAACCACGTGGAGCCGCAGTATAAGGACTAAAGAGCCGCAGGTTGCGACCCCTGCTCTAGAGGAATGTGAGTGTGTGAGCGTCCTGAGTGATGAGGGTCACTCAGACCATGCCTCAGATTGGTGGGCAGGGGTCGGGGAAGAAGCTGTTAGTGAGTCTGGAGGTGTGGCAGCTGACTGACCTGAGGCGCAGACCAGAGAGCAGTGGGTCAAACAGGTGGGGGGCGGGGTCACCTGTGATGGCCCTGGTTTACTTGAGACAGGAGGATCTGGCGATGGCCTCCAGGTGTGTCAGAGGGCAGCCAGTGATTTTTTGGGGGGTGTTAATGACCCTCAGTGCAGCCTTCCTGCTCTCAGTCGTGGCCCCTGAGTACAAACACCTGGCAGGAGGATCACGCTCTCCACTGAGGAGGGTAGAGCAGCAGCTCTGGGCCTTCTTTGCCAGGGTGTTTGATTTGATTTTTGCAGACTATTATTAAATGCATAAACAATGAAGAGTGAACTGAACAGGAAGTCTGAGCTCGGATATCTGCCGTCTGCTCTGAAGGCTGGGAAATATCAGTCGTTGTCCTCACACGGTAGGCTAGCAGGACACTGGGCACAGTTTATGTATCGAGCTGCAAAGTGCAGCTGTGCTTCTTACTAATAACACTGTAACCTCCTGACACCCAGCACACTCGTTTATGTCCTCTGAAGGGGAATTTATTTTAGTCTGTATCTTTTGACCGGTTTGAGCTACCCCACTAAAAGACTTTCCCTCAGTTCTCGGCTGGTTAAACTGAAGTAGGCTGAATGTTTGTGGCTCATGTTTTGGTCAATGTCTCCCTATTTGATGATTGCAGACTGTAGGTGCGATGTCACTGAGATCATCTGCGTTCCTCAAACTCAGCGTTCTTCCCGTCATCGTAGCGAGGAAGAGAAAGGACAGTGTGACTGAGAGCAGGTGGATGCTCACCTGTGGACACAAAGCTGTCCAGCTGCTTCGTCGGCTCCACGTCCACATCTGTCAGAGACCAAACAGTCAGCAGGGAGTGCGAGCTAAAGCTGCAGAGCTTCAGTGAAGCAGGTTTCATTAGAGCACTTTACAACACCACAGGCTGAGTTACACCCACAGGGGAGAAATAAACAGCAACACAGACGGCCATAAACAGGCCAGTGATCCGAGTGTGTGCTTGTTAATGATGTGGACTCACTGACGACTGAATGTGAACCCTTCGTGGTTAAAATCTGTTTGTTTTTAACTAATTAGAAACATGTCTGTAAAGGTTCTCAGTCATCCAGCTCATCGTAGTCTGAGGAGCTTGGAAAGAAAAGCGTCTGGACTTCTTTAAGTTGCTTGAAGACGTTTATGCTTCTTCAGTTCTTAGAGCAACTGGTTTAAGCCCCGGCCCAAGAGGGGACGACGGACCCCCTAATGATCCTGTACCTAATCACACGAGCCGAGGTATGAAAACAGGTGCAGGTCACAATCAGCCAAGGGTTTGGGTGAAACCTAACTCCACCCTATCATGTGATTTCATTCCCAACGCCTTAACACCCAATCACATCCTGGGCCTTCTGACCTCAGGGAATCAGCCTCTTTGCTGATTTGATGAAAGCCCAATTAGGATAATCGCATGTTTTAAGAGCTTTCTTTACACGTGTGGGTTCACCCAACATCTTGGTTGATTGTGACCCCCACCCATTTTCACACCCAGGCAGAGGATCAATAGGAGGTCCACGACCCTCGTAGGGACACTCCCACAGGGCTTAAAAATCTGGGACGCTCCACCAGTCGCTCTGAGAACTGAAGAAGCTTCTCGGGTGAAACGTCTTCAAGAAACTGAAAGTGCAGATGCTTTTCTTTCCAAAATGTTTTTGAATGTTACTGAGCACTAATTAGTGAGTGTGTGTGTGTGTTTATGTGTGTGTGTGAGTGCTCTACCTGTGAGGTCAGCTCCTGAAAACGACCTCTTTCTTTTGCTCAGAGTGTTGATGACGCTCAGGTTTCTTGCCAAGATTCCCGTCTGCTCCTGGAACCAGTTTCTCGGCTGATCGGAAATCTCCAGCTCCCAGTCTGCTGAGCCCTGACTGGACACAGAGCAGCGGCACTCGCTGAGCCATCACAATAGCTTTCTGAATAACACGTTTAATTATTGCTGCTCCGAAACTGCTGTTTACTAACATTTATGTGCTTTATATTTCAAGGCATAGAAATACTACAGAGAAACCCAACAATCAGACGACCTCATATGAACAAGAACTTGGCAACGGTGGGAAGGAAAAACTCCCTTTTAACAGGAAGAAACCTCCAGCAGAACCAGGCTCAGGGAGGGGCGGGGCCATAAAAAACAAACTGGAGTCTATTAGATAGATATGATACAAACCACTGCAGCGCAGTACCTGTAATACCTACAGCATGTTCTAATCGCTCTAATAGGATATTATGGTCGACAGTATCGAACGCTGCACTGAGGTCTAGCAGGACAAGCACAGAGATGAGTCCACTGTCAGAGGCCATAAGAAGATCATTTGTAACCTTCACTAAAGCTGTTTCTGTGCTGTGATGAGCTCTGAAACCTGACTGAAACTCTTCAAATAAACCTCTGCAGATGATCTGTTAGCTGTTTGACAACTACTCTTTCAAGGATGTTTGATATAAAGGAAGGTTGGAGATTGGCCTATAATTAGCTAAGACTGCTGGGTCTAGAGATGCTTGTAGAGTAAAGGTTTAACTACAGCCAGCTTGAAGGCCTGTGGTACATAGCCGATCATTAGAGATAGGT
Organism: Maylandia zebra; assembly: GCF_041146795.1. Taxonomy (NCBI): domain Eukaryota; kingdom Metazoa; phylum Chordata; class Actinopteri; order Cichliformes; family Cichlidae; genus Maylandia; species Maylandia zebra. The sequence goes on along the minus strand of NC_135177.1, from coordinate 37,635,002 downwards.
TGATCATATTTAAGATCGAAGAATTAATTAATGGCAGGACTTCTTTGAGCAGTTTTGTAGGAATGGGGTCTAAAAGACACGTTGATGGTTTGGAGGAAGTAATTATTGAAGTTAACTCAGAAAGATCAGTTGGAGAAAAAGAGTCTAACTTAACATCAATGGTACTAAGAGTAGCTGTAGATAATATTACATCTGTGGGATGATTACTGGTAATTTTTTCTCTAATGATAAAAATGTTATTTGTGAAGAAGTTCATGAAGTCATTACTAGTTAACGTTAAAGGGATGGTTGGCTCAACAGAGCTCTGACTGTTTGTCAGCCTGGCTACAGAGCTGAAGAGAAACCTGGGGTTGTTCTTATTTTCTTCAATTTATTTGTGAAGAAGTTCATGAAGCAATAAAGAGAAACTTATTCCAGTTAATTAGTGCCAAACAGTAAGAGATGACATTGTCTCCAGCTTATGGGTTATCTGCTTTAAGGTGTGTTTGTGTGAGCTACACAGATGTGTTGTTGATGACAAAGCTGTGTGAGTCTGTGTGAGTCTGTGTGAGTCAGTGTGAGTCTGTGTGAGTCTGTGTGAGTCTGTGGCTCAGTGTGAGTCTGTGTGAGTCTGTGTGAGTCTGTGTGAGTCTGTGGCTCAGTGTGAGTCTGTGTGAGTCAGTGTGAGTCTGTGTGAGTCTGTGGCTCAGTGTGAGTCTGTGTGAGTCAGTGTGAGTCTGTGTGAGTCTGTGTGAGTCAGTGTGAGTCTGTGTGAGTCTGTGTGAGTCTGTGGCTCAGTGTGAGTCTGTGTGAGTCTGTGTGAGTCTGTGTGAGTCAGTGTGAGTCTGTGTGAGTCTGTGGCTCAGTGTGAGTCAGTGTGAGTCTGTGTGAGTCAGTGTGAGTCTGTGTGAGTCAGTGTGAGTCTGTGTGAGTCTGTGGCTCAGTGTGAGTCAGTGTGAGTCAGTGTGAGTCTGTGTGAGTCTGTGGCTCAGTGTGAGTCAGTGTGAGTCAGTGTGAGTCAGTGTGAGTCTGTGTGAGTCAGTGTGAGTCTGTGTGAGTCAGTGTGAGTCTGTGGAAGCTGTGGCTCAGTGTGAGTCAGTGTGAGTCTGTGTGAGTCTGTGGAAGCTGTGGCTCAGTGTGAGTCTGTGTGAGTCTGTGGAACCTGTGGCTCAGTGTGAGTCTGTGTGAGTCAGTGTGAGTCAGTGTGAGTCTGTGTGAGTCTGTGGAAGCTGTGGCTTAGTGTGAGTCTGTGTGAGTCAGTGTGAGTCTGTGTGAGTCTGTGGAAAGTGTTACCTGTTCGTGTCCAGAGTGTCGCCTGGCTCTGACAGCTGGCTGCAGGTCAGTTTAAATGGGAGTGGAGGATAAGTGTTGAGTCCCTCTGAAATAAACCCGAACAGCCCGTCAGTGTGTGTCTGGTTACAGACGACAGGGAGATCCGAGCGTGCTCTTACTGTTGAGGGCGGAGAGGAAGACCCTGATGAAGCGCTGGGCGTAGCCCTGCTCGTCGGCCTTCAGCCTGTCGAGTCTGATCAGGTGCTGCTGTATCGGCACGCTGGCCAGCTCCTCCACCTCCATCCGGTTGTAACGATCACCCACCGTCACCACAAACAGCGCCACCCCCTCACACTTGGCCTTCTGGGAGATGTAGCGCAGCTTGGCCTGGTCTCTGTAGGCCGTCTTGGTGCCCACCACAGTCAGGACGGCCCTCTTGCTGCGCGGCTGGCCGGCCTTCAGCAGCACCTCCCTCAGGGTGTAGTCCAGCATCTGTCCCAGCGCCAAAGAGCCGCCCTGCTGCTGCATGTTCTGCATCATGTACGTCTTCATGTCTCCAGCGTTCTGGTAGGTCTGCAGGCCGAACTCCACCTTGGTGCTCTGTTGGACCAGAGCTACTCGGGCCTGGCGGCCAGCTCGGCGGGGCTGTGGACTCACGGCCAGCTGCTCCACCACAGAGCTCAGCAGCTGCCGGGCACCGGCGTATTCATCGGCCTGGATCTCCCTGGAGCTGTCCAGCACCATGACCAGGTCCACATCCGCCTGCTGAGGCAGCACTGGTTCCTGGATGAAGGCGCACTCCTCTGCACGCCTGCAGGGGTCTGCAGAGACAGCAGCAGCCACTGAAAACACCTTTATTCATCCACATACGCTGCTCGTGTATTTAACGTTAACTTCATTGTAAAAAGTGATTTTTCTCACGTATTACCAAAACTGAAACAAAAAAGTCTGATATTGTGTAAGTGTTTTTCATCCAGGGAAGGATTAGACACCTAAAGGCATAAAGTTATGTATCAACCAAAGTCTCTGTCAGTGTACAGAAGTTAAATATTTAACTGTTTTTCTACACGATGAACAAAGAAAGAAATGTGTGAAATCACAGAAAAAGTTCTGGAAGTTTTGTTTTTAACTGCAGTCGTATAAAAACCTTTCATTTGTTATTGCTTAATGACTCAGGGAGGTTTTAATCAGCAGGGAAAGTCGTAAAACTGCAGCAGCTTGTTTGCGGTGAGCAGCAGATCCAACAAGTTAGAATCAAAAATGGCTTCAAGTGCACATTCAGGGCTGTGAGACTCGCAGGGGAGAACACGCATCACGTTTAAGGCCTGGACAAGTTGAATCGTTTTGTTCTCCATCGTGGAAAAATGGCTGAAAATAAAACCAGGCCAGCTTTAAAAACTCTGCACTCAGCTCTGCGGTCTCATCCCTGTGTTTCTGTCTGTGCACTCGGCCTGAAGCTACACTTGCTGCCTCGGAGTGTCGGCCCCCTTCCTTCTGTCACATATCGGTATAAATAAAGTCCCACCCCTACCTACTATCACAGTCACCTGCTGCAGAGCCGATAATGGCATCAATAAAAGTAGCCGCACGTCCTGAGAGCAGTGAGATGTGGCGATTTACATTTTTAAGAGGACTGTAAAGTCAAGCTTCCTCATATTCACTTTGATCCCACACAGCTCATCTAACTCGAACTAAAAAAGTGTGCAGTGCAGATGAGGTATGAGCATCAGTCGTTACCGTAACAGACGGCACAGCTCTTGACCCTCCTCAGGTCAGCAGCCGGCTCCTGTGGCCTCCTCAGCACCGTGAAGATGGAGTTTCCTGTGTCGTCAGCCTGAGAGGAGACAGCAGCTACCGTTACCGACCGCTTCGCTCGTTCATGACAAACAGAATTCCTCAACGACTGAGGGAAGACGACAAGCAGCTTAAAGAAAATGATGTTTTATTAAACTTTCCCTCTTCGGTCCATCTGTCTTGTATGTGCTTTATAACTGACAGCCATGAGAGAAGGCTTCAGGCACCACAGCTGTTTCTTCCTGTTGTACACTAACTTCTGGCTACACACTGTAAACATAACTGGAGCCGCACAGGGAGACTAAGTGCACAATGAGCTGGAACGACTTTGTGCTTGCAGGCCAAACAGGCTGGGAAAAAGGCCCTCACATCATGTGCTGAGAAGGTCCCAGATGTATTGGCTCAAGTGAGAGCAAAGAGTTTAAAAGGGAGATGATGAAACCGTGGAACCCTCCAGAAGTCATCACACTGTAAGGTCTAAAAAGGAAACGGGGACACCGTGACTGTAGCATCAAGAGCCAAATGTTTTTTAATCCAAGGCAAACACTCCGATAATCTCAGGGCGCCGTTGCTGTAACAGTGCTTACTGATTTATGAAGTCCCATCTTCATCCAAACCAGATATTACGATATCGACTCCACACTCCTGTATGTTCACACTAAGAGGCATGGTAGGTTTTGTGGACAGATAGGGTGGCACGCTCGCTGCATTATTGCATCACTTCCTGCTCCTGGTGCACCACATCAGTGGTGCTTGTTCAGTTGTCTAAAGAGCAGCAACATCAGCAGTAACTGTCTGAGAAGCTGGCTCTCTTCTGCTCACTTTGTCGGTTGTCCAATTATTCCTTTGCCTCCTTTAGCACCTGGTCGCCTGGTTGTAGCTCTGGAGGCCTGGCTCCCCACAGAGCCAGCCAGGCCCTGTGGTGCTTTGCAAAGGTACTGTTGGCCTGGTTGACTGTGTCCAAAGTGGGAAATCAGGCCAGTTTGGTGACTACGAGGAGGAAGTGTAGCCTCAAACAGAAACCTTCAGTACGTTTCCCTGTGTACAGACTCCCTGGACTGCTTCCTGTGTGGTGAGTGTCGGAGAGAGAGGCTGGTCGCGTGTGTGGATTGCCTGAAGAGGAATGAGCACTTTGCCCCTGGATTTCCCTGGAGCCCTGACCCCTCACCTTTTTGTATATACACCCGGTGTGCATCAGAGTCCTGCGTGTGAGTCCTCCACCTCAATCGTAACAGCAGCTCCCATTTCATTTATTAACCTTTTCATCTACGCTAAAAAAAAAAAAAAAAAAAAAAAAAAAAAAAAGAGGCAGCACGGTGGCACGGTGGTTAGCACTGTTGCCGCACAGCAAGAAGGTCCTGAGTTCAATTCCACCATCAGGCCGGGGTCTTTCTGTGTGGAGTTTGCATGTTCTCCCCGTGTTTGCGTGGGTTCCCTCCGGGTACTCCGGCTTCCTCCCACCGTCCAAAGACATGCAGCTTGTGGGGATAGGTTGATTTGACAATCCAAATTGCCACTAGGTGTGAATGTGAGTGTGAATGGTTGTCTGTCCCTGTGTGTCGGCCCTGCGACAGACTGGCGACCTGTCCAGGGTGTACCCCGCCTCTCGCCCTATGACAGCTGGGATAGGCTCCAGCGCCCCCCGCGACCCTGAAAAGGATAAGCGGAAGCGAATGGATGGATGGATGGATCTACGCTAGTCCATGCTGGTATCAACATACTGAGTTATCCTGACCCACTGAGTCACAGCCAGACTCCTCATCGCACAGGCCGAGGAGGAGGAGTGGCAGCACTTCAGCTTATTAACCAACCAAAGACACAGTTTGAATTCATTTAAAAAACTGTTAATAAGCAGTTCTCATTTGTTATAACAAACAAGACATAATATTTGGTTACAGATTATTACTTCAGTACTTCAGACTAAAGAAGAAACTGATAGTTGGGGTGACCCTGAATCCTTGTCGGTTGTATAAAATAATGTCCAGCTTATGAGTTTTCTGATCAAAGCTGTGTGTTTGAGCTACCCCAGGGAGTCACGCACTTCACATTCCAGGCTCTATTCTTTCTACAGAATCCAGAGTCAAGATAAAATGATTAACAAGACACCAGAACACTTTTCTTAAAGGTAACGCAGTTTGCTACTTGATTGCTCCTGGGAAAAAGTAATTTGCTTCACTACCTGTTACATTAAAAAAAGCTGTCTCACAACCACAGTTTAGTAACATGAACCTCAGGCTGCACCAAAGCAAATCCCTAACGAGGACTCACATCTCTGAGATCTTTCTCTTAGCAGAACACGAAGCAAAGACTGATTCTACTTTAGAAACGTGAGCAGGTAGACAGGGAGGCTGCAGCCCGACTGCTGTTTGTTACCTGTGGAAGGTAAAGTCTGTCTGGGCAGCATCAGCAACATCACGCAGTTGTTTCTGTCGCGGACACACTTTTCCTCTTTTCCATTTGTCTTTTGTACAATAAAGATAAATGTCCATGCATTAGGCTGCATCGCTATTTTCCTCCTCTGACGCGTGAACTGTAACCAGCTGATCGTCGAGAGAGTGCAGCAACACGATTCCCAGGAATCGGAGCGCTGGGAACAGGTTTCCTACAAAAGCTGTTTTTGGTTCCCATCCCCAGATGGTCTCAGTCAGGTTTTAAGTCAGACTAAATGAAAGATGATTTTGTGCATGATGGTGCAGTTTAAAGTGTTCAGGTTAATTCATCAACATCGTTTTTTCCAACAACAGAAAAACTATGAAACATGTTTGAGAATTCATTTGTAATGTATCGTCTAATTTTAGCATGTTCACCATGGACCTGATGGAGGCTAAATCAAACTCACCTCCATCGCCTGATTAATCGCGGGAACGTTCCTCAGGGAGATGATTGCTGGGACGATGTTCAGAGCCCGGTACTCCATAATGGCAGCAAGAATGTCAGTGTTGTCCTGAGACGCTCCATTGGTGAAAAACACGGCCACCTTCCTCACCATGAACCCAGCTCGCACTCGTTTGAAGATGTTCTGACCCACAAAGCGCATGGCGGCGCCCAGCTGGCGTTTGTTGGACGTCTTCTCTAGGGCGATGTTCTTCACAGCTTCTATCAGCGCAGTCTTGCGATGGTAGTCCTGGAAGTGGATCAGGTACTTGGTGTAGGCGCTGTATCCAACCACAGCCACGCGAGCGCCTTGTGGACAGTTGCTCTCAGCGATGCTCAAGTCCTCCAGCAGGTGGAGGAGGGCGGAGCGCTGCCTCTCGAGGGCCGTCGGAGTCACGTCGTCAGACATGTCCAAGCCGAACACCAGCTCGGTGGGGTAGGCCGGACACTGTGACTCACCTGGAGGAGGTAACGTCAGGAAGAGCTGAAGTGAAACGACCGCGGTGTTGGAAACACGCTCAGGCCGATTAACAGATACTCAAAGACGACTAGTTACAAGTTACAAAGGACTTCTGCTACTCAGTAAAATCCACCAAGCAGTTGGAGACAGTTTCAGATAAAAAGGTGCAAATATGTCCCGATGATCTCAGTCAGTCGGCATCTGTGGACAAAGTCTTTGTGCTGTACTCACCATGTTTGTTCTCACTAAGAGGAGACGTACGTACCGTGTGAACAAGCTGTGTGAAGCAGAAACACATTCACTTATCACAGCGCTCGTACTCTGCAGTTTGCTTCCACAAACGTTCGTTTTAGTTTCCATCCTCTACATAAAAACTCATAAACAAACAGCTGATCATTGTTTTGCAAACGTGTTTAAAGCGATGACACTTACCACAGTTGTCCCTGATTTTGTTGATCAGTTCGCATTCCTGAGACGACAGAAAATGTTCTTTGTAACAACATATTTATTTTAAGCAGGTGAAGCGATTTAAAGGTGGACTTACAGACAGGCCTCTGCTCCCAGGAGGACCTTTCGGGCCCTGGATGGAGGAAAAACAGAGATTATTGTAAGTTTATTTGGGAGGATAATCAAATGTGACTTTTATCTGTGGCTTCCACAGGGTGATGACCCGCTTCCTTTACATGGTGCCGGTTTTACGTTGATGTGGTCCCTCCCTGACAACGGAACAGGATGCAGCGTTACTGCTGGAGTCTGCCAGTCATGGATGGATCTTGTGTGATGTCTGTTCCTATGGACAGTGATCCCAGCAATTTGTGATGCTGTGTCATTACCAGCTTTTTGAACTGAAATCGTCCATCAGTAACCAGGACGTGCTCACAGCCATCTGCCTCCAGCTCAGATACCATCCTGCTCTGTCACAGCAACCCTCTGCATGATCTCGCCAAATACATCCATGAAACCTCTATGAGGTCTTTCTCTTTTCATCCTGCCTGGCAGCTCCATCTTTTAATATGTCCTCTGTCTAATTTAATTTAAAAACTAAATGAGCTTTTTTTTATTGAAAGATTTGCTTAGAAGATAACATCATTCAAAGAATTATTAGACGTGCTAATGAGAGTGAAGGTAGGCAGGTGAAGATGCAGTTTAAACGTACTTTGTGTCCTGGATATCCGTCACCTCCAGGCTCACCTGGCTTTCCTGGCATGCCTGAGTTCCCCTGTATGGGTCACACATAAATCACAGAAGAAGCAAAAAGCCAACGTCTCAGTGACGCGACATCAAAGAAACCTTTCTTACCCCACGACCCCGGTTCCCCTTGGATCCTGGATACCCTTTCGGTCCCTTCGCACCGTCGTCGCCCTGAAGACAAAATGCCGTGTCTCAATCACCACAGAGTCCAACATACTTCTAGCTTACTTTGGCTGAACCACATGGTGGCATCAAAGTTTTAGTGTGTGGAAAATGGAAGGACTCACCGGTAAACCAGGGTAACCAGGAAAACCAGCATCTCCCTGTACAGAGAAAGGAAGAAGCAACGATTTCACGATTAAGACTTTCTAAAATGTTCGGCCACATGTGTAAATCTGTTTTACCCACATCATTGTCCAGCTGAACAGCACCAAAGACATCCCCATGCCTATGCAGATGATACTAAGCTGTATTTTTCCACTAAGCCCCCAAATCTCAACAGCCTCCCAGACCTCAATCACTTCACCACTGCCAGTGAAAAATGGACGAACGTTCCTTTTTCTGAATCCTGGTAAAACTGAGGTTCTTCAGGTTCTTATGAAAACTTGGGAGGGAACATTTTGGATTGTGCCAGCACAGAGCTTGGGTGCGGGTCACCAGTGACACAAACCACGGTGTATCCTGAGAGAACCAGAACATCTTCTCCTCCATCAAACGAATAGCTGAAACTAAAACCATGTGGCGTTCTTCTTACTGCTTTTCATTGTTGATGAAAACAGAATTCATTCAGTTTTTGTTGGTTGATGTCAAATTAAGGTTCAGCTCTACCTTTGAACCTTTCGGTCCTTCAGGTCCAAACCCGTCACGACCATCCAGACCCTGAACACAGAGAAAGTCTTGCATGAGATAACTGCATTGAATTACAGATATACACAAGCTCAGCTCATGTTCGGGATCCTACCGGCATTCCTCTGGGTCCTGGTGGTCCCAGAGCACCCTTCACACCTGGTTCTCCTGGTTGGCCCTTAAATAACAACCATGGACATTTCTCCATCAGAATTTACACCCCCATCCAACAAAACCCTGCCAAAATATCTTTCCATTTATAAATAAAGAGTACATTATTTACAGGCTGAATCCAGTTTTATTCACATTTTAAACGTTTAAACTGCTGCTGTGGTTTATGGCCACGATCCTGGGCCATTTGACCCAGCGTTTTGAGTTTTTATACATTTGGATGTTTATGGTTTATGTTTAAGTTCATCAGGTTATCTAAGTTCATTTCTGTTATACTGAGGTTGCTGTTGTTTATTACAGTCCCCTGGTGTCTTCACCCCGTGTGTTTAAGTCTCCCTCAGCCTTCACGTGTTTCATGTCTGCGTGTCATTATGCTTCCTGTTTTATTTTGAAGAGGTCTGGTGTCCCATGTTCATTGTGTTTAGTTTCACTTCCCCTGTGCCGTCATTGTGTTTCCGCTTCATCACCTCCTGTGTGTATTTAGTGTGTGTTTCCACTCATTCCTCGTCCAATCGTCTGCTTTGTTTCCATGCCTCTAGGTTTATGGATTCATGTCAGGTCTTCAGGTTTCTAGGTCCTTGTTCTAGTGTTTTTATATTTAGCTCACCCAGTTTAGGTTATTGTTAGTTTCTCCTTTGCCTTTTGTTTTTGTGCTGTTTACTAGTGATGGGACGTTCTGTATCGAGGCTTCGAAGCTTGTGTCGAGTAATGGAGGGGGCGTTTCCGCGATGCGCGTATCGAGGCTTGCTTCATTTATGGGAGGAGCTGAAAATGATGACGTCCGCAGCCTCGCTGCCCAGCTGTACCACGTGACTGGTTCATGAAGTGGTTCGAACTTTGCCGCGAGCTATGACAGCGATATAAACCCCTCAGACTTCATTCAAAATGTGGGTGTTTGATGGAGAGTTGCGGTTAGAGAGAGTTTGGAGACCGTTTGGAGGTTTATGAGAGTGAGGAGAGAAAGTCAGGAGAGAATGGAGCCAGCTAAGAAGAGGAGGATGTCCTCCCCTGTGTGGGAACATTTTGATTTTATTCCTCCCAACAAAGTATGTACATTTCTACAGAAGATGTATTTTCATGATACTGATGGTGCAATAAAACTTATGTTAAGCTGTCGTTACTTTTGTACAAGGTGAAGTGTTTGCTATGTGCCAGGGAGCTGGGATATAACAACAACACCTCATCCATGCTTAGGCACTACAGAGCTTTGCATGAGAATAAGAGGAACACCGATTGTGGAGCAAGACCAGGTGAGCCATCAAATGCAATGATAATATAGGATGCAGTAATGTTACTAAATGATATAACAATATTATACAACTGTTATAAGTGACGTGTGTGATATTTATATTTGTGCTTTGTCTTTATTGTCTTTCCTCAGGAGAACAATCTCAAATAGATGAAGACCTGGTCAGCATGGTGATTGAGGACTCCCAGCCATTTAGCATTGTGGAGGACAAAGGATTCAAAAGATCTGTTAAATCATTAAATCCCAGCTATGTTCTCCCCACTAAAAAGGTCATAAAAGCAGTGAAAATTTAGTTTTTACAGAATAAAATGTGAACAGGCAGGACTGAGGCTCAAAGCCTCAGTGTGTAGCTGTCCATACCTCAACGTTACAAAAGCACAACCACTGTCCACACCCCAACCACACCTCACCTCACAGTAAATGATCATTTCCATTTCAAGCATTTCCAAATAATCATTTCCCATACTGCCACTATAAATATACAGAGTATACTGCCATCACTACAATATACATGTTTTACACACTCCTTTTGTTGTTGACATTTACAGGCTGTGTGCAAAATGCCACACTCTTCAAATTCATGCCAGCTATTATTTTTACGTCCAGTAGGTGTCCTGCTAGAGCAAATGAAGCTTCAAGAAGCTTTGCGCTGGGGTGAACCAATTGGATGAAAAGCTTCAGGGCTTCATGGGGCTTCATCTGCCCATCACTACTGTTTACCAGCCTACAATAAACAGCTCGCTTTCAGCTAATATTAAGTCTGTTTCCACTATTATCTACTCACATTCACACAGTTTGCTTCAACCAGACTGTGACACAAAATCTCATTGGGGCCATTAAAGCTTGTAGTTGGATAGGGGTTGGGTTTTGACTTCTACCCGCTGGCTACATGGGTATTCTGGTTAAAAGCTTTCCTGAATGCAAAGAAAGGAAGCGATGTCACCCACCTTCTGCCCATTAGGGCCAGGACGTCCAGGTAGCCCTGGTTCTCCAACAGATCCATGTTCACCCTGTGGAGGAGCAGAGCTGCCACTGTTCACTCTATTCACATCATGCAAACACTGAACACTCTTTATGTTGCAGCCACTGGAAATACTTCTAAAGTCTTTAAATGTCTAAATGTTTAAATGACCTTTAAAGCAATAATAATAATAAAAAAAGCAATGTTGGTATTTTTCCTCATGTAAAACTCCCTTTAATCAGACACATGCTTCATTAGAAAAACACAATCAGTACATCATAATTGAACTCGTTGGTCAGTGCATGCATACAGCCTAGTTGATGAACGCACCTGATTTCCTGGAAAACCAGGTGTTCCTTTGGGTCCAGGTTCCCCATTGTCCCCAGCAGGGCCCTGCAGGGTCATCACAGTTTGATAACTGGTGATTATTTACACCTCTGCTCTTCCAATCAATGATGACTGATGGATAGTCTGCATAGCTGTACACTAGTAGTCATCTGTAGTGTACGCTGATAATAATATATATGTCACTACACTTTATTTGTATTGCTTCTAAAACAAAGAAGTGTTGAAAAATAATAATAAAATTAGGAAATTAAAAGAACAAGAAAAAACAAGGGCGCTAGGATGTCAATCCTGGAAAACATTCCATCAAACAATAATTACAGAGCTATGACAAACACAGCAAATCAGTGCAATCTGATCAGACAGCGTGTGGTTGTCTGCATGCGCCTGCCAGAATCCTTTCTACGGCCAAACTTCATGACGTCATGCATGAAGTACATCCTAGTACAGATGCCGGGAGTCTATGTATATATAACAGGATACTGGAGTCAATTCTCTATCATCTCACACGTCGATTTAATCAGTTTCTGTTTGATGGTTATTCAGCTGTGTGACAACCCGAAGGATGCGGCCTCCGAAGGATGCGGCCTCCGAAGGATGCGGCCTAGGTTTTGGGACACAGCTTATGGAAAGACCAGATGTTTTTCAGTCACCAGGGCCTGAGGCTAAGTAATTCACCTGGAATAATTTTGTGTGTCCCTGACCAAATGGCGTGGAACACCTGCCTTAAGAATTTGGTTGGTGTCATTTAAGCACTGTGTGCCAGGAAGAGGGAGGAGCCAACGCAGGACTCAAAACTCAAAAGAATTAACTAAGGCAGGCAAAACACCAAATACAAAAAAACGTAACTCAGACGTGAAACTAGACAACTGAGAAAGTGAGGAACAAGCAACTAAGAGCAAGGAAAAGGGGGGACACTCGCAGCAATATGGGACGATGCAACAATGGCCAAAGGCAAACGGTGGAAACACACGGGGAATGGGGGAGAGATCAAACATAATGAGGTGGGAGGAAGGAAAACAGATGAATGAAACTCAGAGACAGAACTTATACGAGAGACGTGACAGACTAACCAGGGAGGGAACAAACTAAACCAACAGGAAGTACAAATGATTACACTTGGAAGAACGAGGAAACTAAACAATAGCAAAGAGAACATAAGAAACAGAAACACTGTGTTAGCGTGACAGCAGGACGGCGTCATTCACACATCGTCACAGCCGCTCTCGTCTTAAAGAGCGCAGGATTTCATATGTTGCTTTGAGAAAACAGTCATGGTGTGGATCAGTGCAGTCATGTTTTGGGGAAGTACGATCTGACGTTGGCCACATTTCAGATCAACAGTGAGCTTATTTGTGTCTGTGTGATACCTCCTAATGCTTTAGCTCATCACATGAACGTACGGCGGCCTGAATGTGCAGACGGAGAATATCACTTTCTGTCGACGTGAACACTGCCCATGAGACTGTTATACAACATGTGTTCACAAATACACTCCACTAAATGAGAAACAGCTTTTCTTAAGTTGCTAACTTATACCAAGCAGAGCTGCAACTGCATCCTATCTGTCTTTGTGGTTTGACAGAGAAAAAAGGAATTCATGAATAGTTCCACTGAATTTCTCTGGAAGTCTGTCCATGGGCCAAATCCAGCACAAATCTGCCAAATCCAGCTGAGCGAAAGCCAATGTGTAACCGGAGTGATGCAAAAACACAGACTAAACTGGCACCTCTCGAGTCCTGTGGGGATTTCTGCCTATTCAACTAAAACAAAACTTCTAAGGAATAATGTGTACAGTTACTGTCAATGATCCTTCAGGAATTTAATGCTAAATTCAACCAGATGCAGCCTGCGGGAGAACATTTACAGTTTACTGCCTCAGCTGTAAACTCTGTTAGCCTGGCTCTGAATCACGGCTCTTGAACAGTTGAGACTTCAATATTTGAAACAGCTTATTAGTTCCAACATATCGAGGGGTCTTACAACGCAGTGGAGATCCCTTTACAGGCCCAGCGACTTGAACATGATGCGTAGTGGTTACATACAGTTGTGGTCAGATGTTCATCACGGGCATGAATTTCAGGTCATTTTGGATTTTTAATGATTTCTTTAAACCTTTTCCAGTGTGCAACAATCGTAGAGAGTGTGCATTAGAGCAGGGCGATATGACCAAAAATATTTATCACCATATGCATTTGAAAATTTGCAATAACGATATAACTGACGATATAATTGACACGAGACAAATTGAGATGAGATGAGATAGCCTTTATTTGTCAGTTGCAGGTCTTTTGCCCACAACCGAGATGACAGACCTTGCCGACCGTACCTACAATACACAAACTTCTCCTATCATTTCAATCCCAGCAGGCAGCCTTGGGGGGTTTGAACAGCCGGTTCCGCTTTCTTTATTCTTTGATAAGTCAGGGCCAAGCCAGCTCCGATCAGCCAGAACCCTGTTATCATGGTTCCGAATAGGTAGATATCTTCAGCACTCAGGCTCACCCAAGCCCAGACTTCTCGTTGAGGAAGGGGTGTCAGTTGCATTTAGGGACCAGTTGATTAAATCCATAATTCCTCTTTTAGGTTTTAGAGAACAGACTGTGAGAGAGTGTTCCAGGGAAAATACAAAAACAAAACACGAGACTAGACAAGGACATAAGCAGGGAAGATGAGGGAGAGGAGAAAAAGTGCGTCCGCCTCCTCCGAGAGCCAAAGAAGAACTCCTCAACTTTATTAGTGCAAAAAACAAAACAAAAAAAACCCCATCAAAGTATTTTCACTTAAACAAGCAGCTGTTTTTTATCTGCATTAAAGCTATATAAACATTTAACAGTGCAAACTAACAGTTTAACCAAAAGGCGTTTCCAGTGGAAACTGGCCGACATATCCTCAGTGTAACCATGTATAACATCCACAACACTTAAAGAGGTCATACACACACAGTACGGTAACATTATGTTGAAGCGCAGTACGTATCACTCTGCGAGGCTCCGCCTACGATAGCCGTAACGCTCCAACAATCCATCAAGCGGTGCGGCTTCGTAGCTTAGCAAAGTCGTACTGAAACATCTGACAGATTTTCGAGCGCCGTGCACATAAAATCGTTTTGAGGTCAGTAAACACAACCAGAGTTCATACATAAGGCACACGGGATTATAAGGGGCTCTGTCGACTTTCAGACAAATCAAAGGATTGATTTTAAGTGCGCCGTATTTTCCAAACAACGCGGTAATAACGACGGCCCGCTAGCATGCGCTACCAAAAATAGTGCTTTGTTGTGTATCTGACAGACGAAAGCTAAACCAGTTCCACACCAGTGAAGCTGCAGCGTTTTACAAACCAGTTCAGGTTCATGGTTTCATTCAACGATCCGCTTTCACTCTTCTCCTTCTGCGTCGCCGCCATGTGCGTATGTAAACAAAGGCACTGCACATGCGCGTTTTACCCATATTCTATCGCCATGTTTCATTTTCTTATCGTTGCCCAACATTACACCGGTATCACCGTGAACGGTATGATATGGCCCAGCCCTAGCGTGCACCAAATGGATTTTCTCTAATGCACACAGGCTCAAATATAAACAAACATACTAATATTTGGCTAAATGTCTCAAAGTTCTTCACAGACGCTCTTGGTAGCTGTCGATAAGCTTCTGGCATAATTCTGGCTGCATGTTTCATCACTCTTTTTATCAGAACTGAGGACTTGACCAGAGGGTGTTCCCACTCTGAATGACCGTCAGCGTTCCCACAACATTCATAGTAAGAGCAGCGATGTGAGAGGAAGGCTGAGTGCGGGGAGGAGGGGTTAAACTACAGCAGAGGCAGTCGCGTCTTTTCTGAGTTAAATATGTTCGGTCTCACAATTAAGGTCAACCTGCCGTGCGTCCAATCACAAAGCAGACCGTCACGACAGAACCGGACTCTCACCTGTGGCCCAGCAGCACCTGGGATACCGGGAGGGCCTCGATTTCCTTTCTCACCAGGTGACCCCTGCAAACAGAGTCAGACGTCTGTGTACAGTCACAGATATACGGTATAATCCTGATGCTGCTTCATATCGTCTTCTACCTTCTCACCACTGGGACCTCTTCTTCCATTACGACCCTGCACAAGAAAAAAATGTCACCATCATCATGCTGAAGTCTTTCTGCAGCACAGAGCAGCACCTTCCTACCCGAGTCTCTGTGTGAGGATCACTGCTCTTCATGAAAACAGCTTCTCTTAGAGAGAAACAGAAGAACGATTTTTCTGAGAAATCTCACCGGGTTTCCATCTAGTCCACTGTCACCCCCGTACCCGTCTGGACCAGGACCACCCTGTGGATTAAAAAACATTCTGATAACTGCATCCAGCCATCTGTCCTTCTGCCCGTCCATCCACAGAATTATATACTTTGGTCAAAATATTATAATTATATATTGTGACCATTTGGCCTGGCTTTCCTCAGACCGTACACCAGAGAAGGTCAGGGCTGCATGGTGTCAGTCACTGGTTGGTAATTTCAACATTTTGGTCGTTGTATCCTGAGTGAGCTACTCAGGACCAGCTCATATAGTCTTCACTCATTTGTGATGTACATCAGGTGGGCTTATTGATTTAAAAGTAAAATTAATCACATTTTATTCAGAAACACTTTAAATTAGCAACTGGAACCATAAATCCACCAAAGAGTGTTCAGCGCTCCTTTTGTCATAGACTTCTATCCAATCAGACCAGAGGACTCGCCCCCTGCCGACCAGGTTAGGATGCTTCTGTATTGGCTTCACATTCATGTTCAATCACTGGCCACATATCCGATCAGCCAATCACGTGGCACCAAATGAATGCATATAGGTCTATATGTGGCATGGTTGTTGGTACAGGACGGGTTGGTCTGACTATTCTGCTGATCTGTCGGGACTTTGCACACAATCATTTACAGAGGAAGCTCTGAAAAGACAACATGCAGCGTCAACAGCAGATCTCTGAGAGAAACGACCTCACTGATGTCAGAGGTCAGAGGAAACGTCTCTAAATCCACAACACATTAAACTTGAAGCAGATGTGTACTGCAGCAGAAGACCACACCACGCACTCCTGTCAGCTAAGAACAGAACTGACTGTCTGATCCAATGGCATCCTCTCTTCTGAAAAGAAAGTGACAGGGTGTCACATGCTCGCCCCGCGTCCTCCAGCTCCCTTCCACAGTCCGAAGGCATGCTCGTTAGGTTAACTTGTGATTCTGAAGGTATGAAGTGTGAGTATGAGTGTGAATGACTGTGTGTCTCTCTGGGACAGACTGGAAACCTATCCTCGGTGAACAACAGGCTCTGCATCCCCTGAAACCCAACAAATACTTTAGTATCAAAAACGCACAGTTCCTCTGATGCCCAGAAGAGGCAGCAGTGAGTCAGTCTCCATAGACACTCGTGTTGGCTGTAGATCAGGAGGTAGATCAGGTCATCTACTAACTGGAGGTTTGGGCAACATACTAACCCGAGCTGCTCCCTGATGCATCGTCAGAGGGTGAATGTTAGAGAGTGAAAAAGTGCTTGTGTGAATGAGGCATGTTGTACGAAGTGCTTTGAGCATTCAAGTGCTAATTTAGAGGCAGTCCATATTAAAAACGTTTACAGCCTGATAAGAAAATCAGCTTTAGTCTCTGTAGATAATTTACGGTAAACTAGTGGCATCATGGCGGCTAACGTTCAGCTTTTACATAAAGATGTGGACGTGTCTTACTGGTCTCCCTGGGCTGCCGGGGTCTCCTTTGGGTCCTGGTCTGTTGTTGTCGACACCCGGGGTGCCCTGTCAGACAAAAACAGTGTTCGGTTCTTGAAGTGGAGCTTCCAGCTGTTTCCCAGCTGCGATCAGCTGTCGGGTTTTCCGACAGAAGAAAGAGCCGATATTACAGTTTTAACTAGGGCTGTGCGATATGACCACAATCTCATATCCCGATATCTGACGTTTATCGTCCGATAACGATATAAATCACAAAAATGTAACATTTTCTGTAAAGTCTGTGAATCTCGGGCAGCTCGACTTGTGTGAAGTGTTTCCAGCTGTGCGTCGAGTGTTTTAACCGATGCATGAAACGACACGTTTTAGACATAAGCTGTAACGGCGCCGTTTTCTTTGTGAGTATTTATTACACGGCGTGCTGCGGGGAAAAGCCTGTTCTAACGTTGGAGTCTAAGCTTTATTTTTTAGCACCTGGCGGCTCTTTTTTGCTTCTCATCTGTAAATAATCTGCTCTTTCACGCGATTCAGTTTATTTTGAAAGGTCTCAACAGGATCTTGAGCTTTATTGTGAAAGGTTTATGTGGAACATAAACAAGCGGATACGCGATGCTGTTACCGTCGTTGTTGCTAACGACAACGCATAAAAACAGGCGCTTGTGCATCCGTAGTGTGGTGATATTACATATAAGAGTAAGACAGAACTTTAAGAAATGAATATAGTCACTACAGTGATCAAAACCATGAAAAAATGTTGCCGTAAACACTTTATTTTGCGACACCACGAAACAAACGATAGCGTAAAATGAAAGAACGTTTTTATATCGTCATCGATATATATGGTTATATCGAACAGCCCTAGTTTTAACTGACATTAGTGACATTTAAACGTTTAAACACACAAAAACATCCTGAGAAAACATCGACATGCAGAGTTCTGTGATGGGTTTTTATGGCAGCACGACGTTTGTGGATTATTGTTGTAAATAAAGTGTTTTATGAGTGAATGTAGTGTGTGATCACACCAGGCTGGAAAAGCTCTCGATAAATCCCAGCTTATTTGTATTTGTTAGAAAGATCAGACGGGCACAGACAAACTACACGATCAAATATCTTCACCATAATCTTTGTATCATAAAAATATGTGCAGAAACTAAAGAGTCATTATTTCAGGACATTGTTCATATTCAGGCTGTTGAAACAGGTTTTCTTTGTAAAAACAAAAAACCTGAAATATGAAAGGTTTATTTTGCTTTAGCAGTCTGATCGACCTGAACTTGACCTGCCTCCTCCTCTTCCTCGTCCCCCTCCTGCTCCCACATATTAAATAATTAGGAAAAAAAGTCCATGTGACCTTTCTGAAATGAAAGCACCGAAACTCACCGGGTCTCCTCTCAGTCCCTTCTGTCCTTTCAGCCCCTTCTCGCCTCCTGTCCCCGGGATGCCCTAAAGATGATATTTCAGCCTGTCAATCAACCTACCCAGAGGTCAGAGGTCAACAGCTCACAGCTTCATTTTTACGAGCTGAAGTCAAAACACATTTAAAAAAACGAAAACAGAAACAATAACAGTAAAATGGATCAATCGTTTCATTAGGTAACAACGATCAGAGCTGATGCAGCACGAAGCAAAGAAACTTTGAGTGGTTTTTGTTTACTGGGTTTCCCGGAGGTCCTCGTTCTGCTTTCAGTCCACCGAGTCCCGTCTCTCCCTGCAAACAAAACCAGAAGAACGCGTCATCTCTTCTTCTTCCACAGTCACGTGACATAAACCATCATACTCTCCTACCATGATTTGTAAATCACTAGGATAATACAGCATGTGTAAATGTTAATATAAAGAATAATTTTCATATGTAATAATTCATTTATCTAATTTAAACTTATATGTATAATTTAATCCACAGTTGCATTTAAATGATTATATTGAACAGCAGGAGCCAGGTGATGATAAATTCACTGCTCATCAGCAGGTGTCAGCATGTCTGTCACAGCTGTGTTCAGGTGTGTGTTAACACAGCACTAAGGAACAAAGGCCTCAGCCCAGATGTTTGTCAGGCTACATTCTGTTTCACAAAGAGGAGAAAAATCATTACAATATTAGCCTCAGCTAATGTTAGCGGCTAACATTAGCTGATGTTAGCCATTAGCTACATTAGCTAACATTAGCTAATGTTAGCTGATGTTAGCCATTAGCTACATTAGCTAACATTAGCTAATGTTAGCTGATGTTAGTCATTAGCTACATTAGCTAATGTTAGCTGATGTTAGTCATTAGCTACATTAGCTAATGTTAGCTGATGTTAGACATTAGCTACATTAGCTAATGTTAGCTGATGTTAGTCATTAGCTACATTAGCTAACGTTAGCTGAGGCTAATGTTAGCCACTCCAGGGCCTCCTTGACTCAAACCAGTGTGTCCACTGGCCTGCAGGTGCCCGACACAGAGTAACGGAGTGCGCGCTGTGCCAGGATTTATACATCAGGGAAACCAAACCCCCCTCTGGCTTCAAGACAGAAGAGCCACCTCATCAGCCCCCCCCCTGCAGCTGAAGACAGCTTCAACTGTTTGTGTGTTGAAAAAAAGTAATTTTCTTGTTTTAACAATAGAAATAATTATTAGTTAGATTACTGGTTAGTGAAAAAGTAACAGTGTTAGCAACGCGTCACTGATCAGAAGGCCTCAGTCACAGATGTTCATACCTGCTCGCCATCGATGCCGTTCAGTCCATCCTCCCCGTCGTCCCCCTGCAGCGTTGGAGCACAATCAGCTGTTACGTCTCACTGCTCAATCTATGATAAACTGTCACTTCTCCAGTAAATGCAGCAGTGTCAGCAGACCTCAGTCACTCACCTTGTTGCCTGAGAGGCCTCGGTAGCCCTGCAGATACAAACAGCAGATTTAATGGTTAAAGCGCTCATGTTTGACTTTTTCAGCCCAGCTTCACAGGAATCTTTCAGTTATTTGGATTCGATTAAACGTCTGATATATTTAATATTTGTGTGATATATTTATAACAAACTATAAACAAACTTGTCAGGCTGAAGGACATCACGTCTGACACTGTGGTCAGCAGCACAGGAGCACCACAGGGAACTGTGCTGTCCCCTCTTCTCTTCACCCTGTACACCTCTGACTTCTGCTACAACTCTGAATTATGCCACATTCAGAAGTTTGCAGATGACACAGCCATCATGGGGTGTATCTGGGATGATCAGGAAGAGGAGTACAGAAGTCTGGTGAGGAACTTTGTCGCATGGAGTCACACAAACCACCTGCAACTCAACACCTCAAAGACTAAGGAACTGGTTGTGGACTTCGGGAGGTCCAGAGAAGGTCCACTGCCGGTTCAGATAGAGGGGGAGGAGGTGGAGGTGGTCAACAAGTACAAGTACCTCGGGCTGTGGGTGGACAATAAACTGGACTGGTCATGCAACACAGAGCACCTGTATAAAAAAGCCCAAAGCCGACTGTACTTCCTCAGGAGGCTGAGGTCTTTTAACATCTGCAGGAAGCTCCTGAGGATGTTTTACCAGTCAGTGGTTGCTGGAGTACTTTTCTATGCTGTGGTGTGCTGGGGGAGCAGCACAGCAAAGAAGGACTCATCCAGGCTGG
This sequence comes from Maylandia zebra, assembly GCF_041146795.1. Taxonomy (NCBI): domain Eukaryota; kingdom Metazoa; phylum Chordata; class Actinopteri; order Cichliformes; family Cichlidae; genus Maylandia; species Maylandia zebra. The sequence goes on along the minus strand of NC_135177.1, from coordinate 37,614,522 downwards.
AGAAACTGATCAGGAAGGCTAGCTCTGTGGTCGGCATGAAGCTGGACACTCTGGTGACAGTGGCAGAGAAAAGGACATTAAAGAAACTGATGGACATTATGGACAATGCTGGGCATCCTCTGCACACGGCCATAAACAACCAGAAGAGTCTGTTCAGTGACAGGTTGCTTCTCCCCAAGACAAGAACTAACAGACTTAAAAACTCCTTTGTCCCACACGCCATCAGACTGTTTAACTCCTCTCTGGAGGGGAGAGGGAGGGGAAACAGGAGGACAAAGGAGGGGGGAACAACTAAGCTGTAGTGCCTCTTCACCTCACTGTGCAATACCTTTGTTAATAGTCAACGGTGCAATAGACTCCATACTTGAAATGTGCAATTCATATCAGAGGACATAGTGGTGGTAGACAAACAGAAGAAGACGGCCGTAGTGATCGATGTAGCGGTTCCCAATGACAGCAATATCAGGAAGAAGGAACACGAGAAGCTGGAGAAATACCAAGGGCTCAGAGAAGAGCTCGAGAGGATGTGGAGGGTGAAGGTGACGGTGGTCCCCGTGGTAATCGGAGCACTAGGTGCGGTGACTCCCAAGCTAGGCGAGTGGCTCCAGCAGATCCCGGGAATAACATCGGAGATCTCTGTCCAGAAGAGCGCAGTCCTGGGAACAGCTAAGATACTGCGCAGGACCCTCAAGCTCCCAGGCCTCTGGTAGAGGACCCGAGCTTGAAGGATAAACCGCCCACAGGGGCGTGCTGGGTGTTATATATATATATATATATATATATATATATATATATATATATATATATATATATATATATATATATATAATATTCTGTAACTCTGTAACTTCTGTCGGTGCTGTGCTTTTTTGGAAACCGAATTTCCCAGAGGAACCCACCCGAGGGATTAATAAAGTTTTATCTTATCTCTTGTTTTTCATGATAAGAACAAAAGTTAATGCTAAAAATCAGTCGTCACACAGTCTGACATGAAAAACATCTCCATGAACTCGTCTGTTCGACTGCAGCGTCATTTTCTCCACGTGATGGCGTAATGATCAGACTTCAGCAGTGCTCCTCTCAGAGGTATGACACATCGCGTACCTTCTGTCCTCTGCTTCCAGGACAGCCCCGGATCCCCTGAAGTCCAGGAAGTCCAGGAGGACCGCGCTCGCCCTGCAACACAAAAGCAAAGTCAGCGCACCTGGTTCGAGCTCTCTGTCTGCTTCGTCCTGTAGGTCCATCTTTCAGTTATCAGGTTATATGAATATTATCTCAATAATACATCTGCATTTAAGTAAAATGTAATTGCCAACTGCTTTTAGGTAGCCCCCATAAACAGGAGCAAGCAGCTGGCAATTGTAGGAAAAAAGAACTTTAACAAGAATTTTAAACTTTAACAAGAAGAACACAAACTACAAACTAGAAAATTCAAAGTAAATAATTAAAAGCAAATTTTTTAATGGAAATGAATTCAGGTTTGAAGTTTTTTAATCAGGTTCAAGATCCTTTATTTGTCACATGCATAGTTACACGCAGTGAAACGTGTGCTGACGCGCTGCTCGACTGTGCAAAAGCAGAGAACATTATGTACAAATAACTGAATAAAATAAAACAATCTGGAAATTTTTACATTGAAAATCTGAAAATGTAGATTGTGCGAGTGTCTCATTTACAGCGGAAAGAGCTCGTGGTGGGATGAAGAAGAAGCACTTACACTGACTCCTTCTTCTCCCGGGAAACCCGGATGACCCCGCTCTCCCTCCTCACCCTGTTTATAAAGCAAACAGAACCATCAGAAAGAAAGCAAAGGGCTGGAAAAGCCTTCAGGACACATTTCACAACTAATTACATTAAGTGGCAGCTGGTCAGTAACGTGATATATTAAAATGATATTTTAGTTATTAGAGTTTATGATATTTGGACAATCGTGTCATGGACACCAGAGCAGCTCCGGCTGCCGTCCACATGAACAGGTTAAAGCTCCATCGTGCAGAGAGGAGCTCGTTTAAAATGGACTGAGGCACAGTGGAAACTGATCTCAGGTCAGACCCATCCATGTGTGGATGGGTCTGTGGGAGAGGGAGCATCCGCCCTGTGGAGCTGGCAGCTGGCACATCTGGACAGGCTCCGTCAGTGCTGAAAGCTATACACAGGTATCAGAGCAGCAGCTGCTCCGTGCAGACGTGTTTTTCATGTTTGAGTGGGATGATGCTAAAGCGCAGAATGCATCTGTTGCATCAGCACGCCTGCAGTCCAGACCTCTGGCCTGCTGCTCAGTTTCATGCAATGATGAATTTTTGCAGTTGAAACGTGAGATATGTTCTCTGTGTTCTATAGTGAAACATTCCTGGTGTAAAGTTGGGGTTTCACACTCACCTTTGCCCCTCGTGGGCCTGGAAGACCACGGGGGCCTTTGTCTCCCCAACATTTGCACATCACTCCGCAGCATTCCCGGGCTGTCACGGTGCTCTGCAGTCAGACGAGGGGGCGAAGGACATACATGAACAATGCACGATCTTTGTGAAGATCTTTAAGAGGCAAACGTCGGTTACTGAACGTTTTGTCTTCAGAGAATCAGGACTCATCAAAATATTACTCGCTATAAACTTTAAGAGGAACGATTATGTCAGCAGGAAAAATGGAAACAGGGAACTGGTCCAATCACAATCCTCCCGTCAGCCGCCTCCTGAATGGCTGATGGGATTATTGTCCCTTTGATTTCTTTGTTGCTTACGTGACTTTTCTTTCAACCTACCCGCATGTTTTGCACTTGGGTCCTCTTATCTCACCTCATGACTCCTTTACTGGTTATTCTGAATAAAATTCACTCACATTTTTTACATTATATGAATAACATGAACGTGGCTCCTTTTTACTCAGACTAAAGATTAAAACTTGCTTTATTTGTCATTTAGAAAAGGTAGAAACGCACTCATGAGCAATGGGACTGACTTACAATCTGTTGGAATATGGTGCTGCCGATGCTCGGCATGCTGATTATGAGCTGATCGGTGTACCCGAATCCGCGGCCAAACTCCACCTTCTGTAGCTGAATGTGGTTAGTGCCCCTGAGAGCCACGGCCAGCAGGGCGCTGACTCCTGCAGACAGGACAACAGACTGGAACGGCGTGGCTTCACAAACACAGTGCACGTACATTTCCACTGGATCTGAATCAAGCAAACTGATTAGGTCTAGAAATATTTAGTAACTTCTCCTCGTAGATTAGATGGATCCAGTCTGATGGTGATCCAAGTGCTTCTTACCCCTCAGCTGTAAAAGGCATTGATGTGAACGCTACAGCTCGAGCTTCAAATTGATATCATAGCTGCTTCTATTAAAATCTTTGCTTAGTTTGAATCTCAGTGACCTCAGAGCCACAGTAAGTCTGATGAAGATCTTGCGGATGTAATAACTTGAGAACAAGACGACGTAGGAAATTGATATCTTAGGTGTGTCTCCTCAGAGGCCGAGGGGTTGCACTAGTATTATATTCAGTTCTTTCAGCTCTCTGTCATTCTACACAAACCACTTTTTCCTGGTTGTTTAGGAAAGTTCTTGTGCTTCCGCTTGTTCTGCTCCACGGGACTTCCTCGTAGCCCAGAATTAAAATTAAAGCATGCGTTTTTATGTTTTAGGACACACATGGGACACTAGCCCATACATCTAATGTAATAACTGAAGAATTTGTGTGCTAACATCAGATCAAAGTGCATGGGGATGTCAATTAAGATGAGCAATGAAAAGTAAAGATGACACAATGAGAAAACCAGAAGCAAAGTTGGGAATGAAGTGATCTTAGTAAATGCATGTTTTTACCAGACTCTCGCAGCAGCTTTGATTCCCGCTGTAGACTCATGACGTTTTCATTGAGTCCATCAGAGAAGATCATCAAGACCTAAACGACAGAGTAAACCACGTCCGACAGTTTAATGTGGATGATGCCTCATGAAGTGGTAATGTTCAGGGCTGAACGATGAAGTCATAGCAGAAGCGCTAAACACTGCAGCTCCTCTAATGTCCACTAGAGGCTCCAGCAGTGAGTCAGTCCCCATATACTCCCGTGTTATAAACAAAGCTCTTTACCATTAGCAGTCTTCATGCTGGGTAACAGTAATTAATGTAATTGAATGTAGTGTGCAGTATTTGGCTACCCAACAGCCACGGCTGCAGTTTATGTGCTAAATTTTAACAAGATGAAAAATAGCACCGTTGCATGTTAACAACACAGGATATCAATTCAGTTACTCGGATAATTTCATGGTGAAAATGAGAACTGAAGGATTCTGAAAGGTCTAAACTAGGGCTGCCAGCGTTAATCTCCTTAAAATGACTTTAACGCCATAACCACATTAAAGCGGCAAATCTCCCTTAGCAAGTTACCGCAGATCACCCCACGGCATCAACGTGTTAGTGCGGTTAGCTCATTAACGTGTTAGCACCGTGCAGCTCACTAGCGCTAGCTCACTAACAGAGATTTGCTGCAGTCATGGTGTTAACATCACTTTAACGAGATTGGTAAAATGGTAAATGGCCTGTATTTATAATTAACGCTGACAGCACTCATCTAAACATGTCTAAACATGTCTCACCTTGACAGTAGCCTTGGATTTGGTTTTGAACTTCTCCTTGTAGAAATTCAGCAGCTCAGAGTTAAAGTAGGTCGGCTGGGACAACTTCCAGCTCAAGACTTTCTTCAACACGTCTTCACTGAAGTCTGCAAAATTTGTATCATACAAGGCCCTGCCATCACTGTCTACCAAATGGAAGGCGATTTGGGTCTTGACCGGGGACTGGGGGACGCCAGTGCAGCACAAGTTTTCTTCTGTTGAAATATGTGAAATATGATGGACAATCTCTTCCAGGTGTTGGATGTAGTCACTGATCAGCATGTTGTTGGATCCACTCGAGTCAGTAATGTCGAATCCTATTGCAACGTCGATGGTACAATCTGAACATGGGAAGAAAAGCAGGGAAAGGATATTTGTCTTTGACCTTTTATAGCTAAAGACAGTGACATGTGGACAAGAGGGGCTCACTTATCAAACAACAGGATTAAACAATCAAAGGTACTGATGCTCATGCTGGTACTGCTAACTTTAGCCACATTAGGCAATAGAGTGGATACTTGATGATTTATGTTTACTGTGAATGCAGCACCAGCAACAGTCTTTAAATGATAAGAGGGAAAACATTAGGCATTGTGAGATCATTATGCTATTTTATGCCATATTATGGTTGAAGCTATAAGAATGTGAGAAATGGTCAGGTCACATCTCCCATCCGGATGGTTTATGCTCAAAAGTGTTTGTATGGAATAAAGAGATTGTTGATTGAGCATTTATACACCGAGTGTTGTTCTTCCTTCAGCCCACAGATCAAAAAATTGGAATATTTAACAGCATCTACAATAACAACAGCAGCTCTCGACAAACCAAGCACAAATTACTCAAACCGAAGACTGGGTGTGTTCATACTCGAGGACGTGCATTTCACTTACTAGAGTGGGGTGAATGCACGCAGCAAACCACCACCGGTAGATACTTGCAGGGCTGGACTGGGACAAAAAAATCGGCCTGGGCATTTTGACTAGAGACGGGCTCACGAGGTATAGGTAAAGCCATAAAGCCTTTGAATGAAAACAAACACTGTTGTGACAGTGATTCTGGTATATATGTATCAATCTAATAAACCTACACCATCCTCCCTATTCTGGTATTCTAAACAGTACTTAGCTGAAACCAAAAGACTGCTTGGTCAAGTTAACCTCCTGAACCATCTATAACCAAGGGCATAGATTTGGCATAGACGGAAGGGACATGTCCCCACCAATATCCAGCGATTATTGAATTGTCCCCACCAATAATTTGATCTCTTCCAGTAATGAAAAACAAACCCGATTGTCTGTTGCTGTAACAGTAGTTCATGTTTAGAATAACAAATCCCAGCTCACTGACCTGATAGGGGCAATAGTGTGCCTGTATAAGAGGTGCTGGTGTAGTATAACTGAAGTAATGTTGTTAAGTCCTTAAAGTCATATTCTTTTATTGTCATGACTGCATTTGAAGCTATTTTTATTTTTGTATGTTACCTGATTTATATGGAATATGGCTGAAGTGAACTAAAGCCTGAAATACTTAGTCATTTGTTTAATAGTAATTTAACATTATATAATTCACATATAAAACTATGAATTTTAATTTTAAATGGTTTAAAAGCAGGTAGAATAGGCAAGTACATATCTCCTTTATTTATCAAGAAGCAAAAACAAAAAGGAAAAAAAAAAAGAAACAGGGCAGGGTTGGGTGGTTGAATCATCCGTCCCCCCCAACACCAAAAACAAATCTACAACACATGGTGGAAACCTGAAATCAAGACAGAGAAGACTAGAGATGACTTACATACATTTGACCAGAGATGAGTAATACTTACTTTACTCATTACTTGAAAAAAGTAATCGGGATTACTATTGCAAAAACAGTAATTAGATTACCGTTACTTTCCTGTAGGAACGCTGCGTTACTGCGTTACTAAAACCATAATTTTTTTGCGAGAATGTCTCATGACAGTAAGCGAGTGTGACATTCGTGACAACAGCTGTGTGCAGCGTTTAAAGCGTGGAAGTACTGACCTTACTTTGAGTTTGATTCCATAAAAAGTGACAAAAACATTAGTGTCCGCTGTGCGTGGGAAGAAAACTTCTTTTTACAGCGAAAAAACCCCTAAACTTCCAACAAGCAACTCGCGGATTCTTCCACTGACCGCGGCACACCTGCACCAGGGTAAACCTCCGCCTGCCCCACTCCTGCTTTACAGGTGAAAATAGAGCAACAGGACCGCTGAGTCTTTGACTTTATTTATTTTCTGCTGTGTTTCACTTGCATCTATTTGAAAGACTGAGTGTAAACACAAAAAATATTTTATTTTATGTGCTGGAATGTGCAGAAAATAGGTTTAAATGTTAAACTAATTTCTTCCAGTCAGAGAATGTTGCAGATAATTAAATTTTTGCTTGATGCATAAAGTTAAAAGATTAAAACTAATAAAACAAGTTTTAAAAAGAGACTTTTCCATTTGATTACATTTTGTATGATGGATTATGCAGAAAAAGTAGAATTGGGCTGAAAGATCTATCACTTTATCACCTCTTCAGGTTGTAAATCGTGTTTTTAAAAAGTAACTAAGTAACTAAGTAATTAATTACTTTTGAAAATAAGTAATCAGTAAAGTAATGGGATTATGTTTTTGGGGAGTTACTGATTACCTTTTTCAAGTAACTTGGCCAACACTGCATTTGACATCACATGACTACTTCGATCATAAGATTCAGATAATTATTTAATAAAAACGAGACATTTTAAATGAGAATAAGAAAGAAAAGTACTTCTTTGTGCCCCCCTCTCCCTGTTAATGCCCTACCTGCCCCCCGACAAAACTTTGCTAGACCCGCCCCTGCACAGTTACCAGCTGTCAGCTACTTAACTTCAACTCATTCATGTCACCTAAAAGGTAAACCTGTTTCTCCATCACCTGTTCAGCTCTGATGGTTCAGTAAGGACATCTCCTGGTTTCATCTTCATGTTTCCCTCTCACCACATAACCAAACTGACATCATGACCAGCAGGTTTACAGCTGTGGCTCCAGCAAACATCAGCTGATACTAGAAATTAATATTAAATAAATTCCAACAACAGCTGATCAAGCTTAAACGTGCTGCTGTTGTTTAGCGCAACATCTGCTGGTTTCCTCTTTCTGGCGCAAAGTGGGCGATAAACAAACAAGAGAGAAAAGCCGATCAGCTGATCATTGATCAGTTTCATGATTGAAGTAGAAACGGGAGAGGGAGGGGAGAGAATGAGAGAAGAAGAGGCAGCTGTGCAGCAAAGACACAGAATAACTCCAGCTTTGTGTCTTTTTCATTGTAGCTGAAGTCCGGGACAAATCGCTTCCTTTTCACCTCAATACCATTTTCTTCTCTTTGTCTACGATAAGATTGCTTTCAGAGTCGTTGCCCAAGCAAGGGGGAGGGTGCATCAACCTTCTTGGCTATAACTGGTCCAGCCCAGAGTCAATCATGACCAATAGGCTACCACCTTTCACTCTATACACCGTTACAAACAAAAATGCCCCATAAAAACGAAAAATCACCATCGGGCAGTTGCCCGGTATGCCCGATGGCCAGTCCAGCTGTGGATACTTGTCCCCTGAACTGTGTGGTGTGAAAGCAGTTGCTGTTATAAATGGTGCCCCACATTACGTCACCATTTAAAATATGGAAATTGGATCTTCTGGCTGTCTTGGTTTAGTCTCTCTTTTAAAGGATTCACTCAAAGATTTTCTGTTCGCCTATTAATGAAATTACTAGTCATGCACATCTCTTTTTTCCAACTTACCAATTTTTGGCTCAGGCTCAGTGTCACAGATTTCATCAATGATCTTTTTCTTGATATTTGCCAAGCTGTCGAAGTTCTCGACATCAAAGACCTTCTCTGGTGTGCCAGTGATCTGCAGGAGCTGTAGGTAAAAGACATCTCCAACAGCAATGGCGAATACTGTAACCCCCATTTTCCTGAGCGCTTCTGCGGCATCCTCCACGTCATCATGAGAGTTACCATCTGTGATCAACACCAGGTTCTTGGGAACACCTCTGCGGCTTCCATTTGATTCTTGAAAGTAGTCCCTAATGTGATCCAAGGCTTTTCCAAGATTAGTGTTTCCACCGTTATAGTTCATGTTAAGGATATGCTCGATCATCTTCGTCTTGTCGTTGTACGTGTTAAGGTAAAACTCATGTTTAGGATTATCACTGAACTGTGCAAGTCCGACATGTGCAAACTCTTTTCTGACATTAAAGTTGTCCACCACACTTGCTGTGAAGTCTAACATAATTGTGTGCTGGCTTTGGTTGATGCTGCTCGAGTAATCGAGTAGGAAGACCAAGTCTGTCTGGTTGCAAACTGCCAAAGAAAAAGCAAGAAAGAGACATTTGATGCCATTAATACACAACTGTGCTGTGAATTTAACACTGTGGCATCGTCAGGCTTCCATCAATCAGCCAACCAACAACCTGATGCCATCTTTGGTTAGACTTTTGTATCTATTGTGACACCGGAAGAAGGGTTGACCAAAAAATTAGACATTAATGAAAAACTTGGGAAACATTAAACATACATATATTATATAATTATTATAATATATTAATCAGAATCAGCATACTTTGATTCCTAGGGGAAATTATTTTATATCATATAATATAACAAATGTCCCACGTGTGGGACTCAAAGGTTATCTTAATATAATATAATATAATATAATATAATATAATATAATATAATATAATATAATATTATAATTGTCACAGTTTGCCAAGGCAAACTGCGTGGAGTGGATCCAGGTGCAGACATTCTCAAACTCAAACTTAACTGATGATGAACCATTTATTAAAGCAGACAGAACAGTACAAAATAAAAGTGCGAAAACAACACAAACTAAGCAATAACCTAAACTGGGTAAACTCAAAAGGAAACACGAACTATGAAAAACCCTGGCAAATAGAAATACACACAGGAGGCTAAGAAGAAGTGGGAACACACGGGGAACAGCTGACACACATGAACACAACGACATAACGACATGGAAGAGTAAAACTGAACACGATGAACACAGGAACACAAGACCTCTTCAAAATAAAACAGGAAACATAAGACGCAGACATGACAACCTGAACTTGACAAAGTAAGACAGACATGAAACACATGAAGGGCAAGGGAGACTTAGCAGGGGAGTAAGACACAAGGGGAATCTAATAACAAAGAAGTATAACAACCTAGGCATGAAAAAAAATGAACGTAGAAAACCTGAAGGGCTTAAACTAAAACTCAAAACGCTGGGTCAAAAGACCCTGTGGAGGACCACAAGAGCCACGCGCGTCGAAATAAAGATTTCTGTGCTTCAATAATGAATTGTAGAATAAATTCTGCATTTGTAAATTCATTTTGGAATTCCAATTTAATAAACTGCATTTCAAAATCCATTTCCCTTTCCTGTTCGCTCCGGGATTAGCTGCTGGATTAGCTGCTGGATTAACAACTTCATTTTAAAAATCGTGCGGCTATTCAAATTAGCCACACCGTGGGATGTAAGGAGCTCTCTGATTGGTTGGACAGACCTCTCTGTATGCTCTGTGATTATAAAGGCCTTAAATTCTGTGATATATACTGTCAATGATTTTCACAGAGGTCTTAAAGTACTTAAATCTCTGCTGATAGTCTGGTTGTTTATATTTTCACATGTTTTTGTGTCTGTAGGGCTGTTTGATGACGTTTTGGACTCCACAAATACAAAATTTATTCTACAATTCATTATTTAAGCACAGAAATCTTTATTTCGATGCTCGTGGCTCTTGTGGTCCTCCATAAGACCCAGGATCGTGACAATAATATAATATAATATATAAAGCAGCTTGAGGTAATTGCTATATAAATAAAACTGAACTGACTCAAAGACAACTAAAGGGAGCATAATAATTCCCTTTGGGACACTCTTACCTCGCTTAGTGGAATTGCAGATGACAGAAGAAATGTTCTGGTACAGAGTTTCCAAATCCTTAAAATTATCGACAAAGAAAACTTTGGATGTGTCACCACCAGCCATGGTCTCCAGCTCGTCCCTCTTTGCGTCCTGCACTCCGATACTGATGACTGTGATCCCATTTTGTCGCAGAGCATCAGATTCTGCTTTCAGTCTGTCAGAGTCTCGAGCTTCTCCATCTGTGATCACCATGAGAATCTGAGGCATTTCTTTCCGACCACCATGTTCAGCGTTGAAGTACGGCAGCGAGTATGCCAAAGCAGCACCTGTGTATGTGCCTCCTTGTGGTTGTACCAGCTGCTGCAGAGCTTCAAGGACTTTTCCTTTGGAGTAAATTTCATTTAGAGTAAAGCTGGATTTGGGTGTGTCAGAGTAGAGAATGACTCCAAAACGAGTCAGATCTTTACCAACTGTGGTCTGGTTCACAACTGAAGCCATAAAGGTGTGCATACTTTTGAACTGTTCCTTCTTTATGCTTTCAGAACCATCAACCAGAAAAATAATATCAGCCTTTACTGTCTTTTTACAATCTGGATGAAGGAAAAAGAGAGGTGGTTAGCAAAAACAGAACTTTTTGTTGTCACAATAAAAACTAAAATAGCAAAACAAACATTTTAAAAGTCATTTTTATTTTACCAAATCAATCATTAACCATTTGTGCTGAGGTATTAATGGGTTTAATATTTTAAAAACTTTTTGAGTTAATTGACTGAATGATTTAGCACCTCCACAGACTCCACCTTTGGTTGTACCTTTTAGACAGTCACACATCACAGATGGTTTTAAACAGCCTCTCTTACCTTCCTCACAGAACTTCAAGGCCAGCTTGGTCTCTAGTTCCTTCAATGCATCAAAGGTATTCTCAATGAAGACCCTCTGCGATGAGCCACTGATCTCCGACAGTTCCTGCTTGTTAGCCTTATCCACTCCAATGGCATAGATCACCACTCCTTTGGCCCTCAGAGCATGAGCTGGTTCTCTGACGCTATCATGGGATTTACCGTCTGTTAGAACAACCAACCACTGCTTCATCCAAGGCCGCCCTCCTCTGGCTGCATCAAAATACTGTGAGACTTCTGTGATGGCCCTGCCAGTGCGAGTGCCTTCTTTCATCTGCTCCATAACATCGATGGCGTTTAGCATTCCTTCCAGGTTGTAGTGTGTGGTGAGGTCGAACTCCAGGCGTCTTTTGCTGCTGTACTGCATAAAACCAACATGCACCTTATCCTGTCCAATGTTGGACTTGCTAATGACAGATTTCGTGAAATTTTTCATCTTTTGGAAGTTTTCCGCAGAGATACTCTCAGAACTGTCAGTTAAGAAAAATATGTCGCTTGGTATACAAGCTGTGGATGAAAAACAAATAGAGGTTAGTGTGGTTTTCTCTTTTTACAGTTATTTCCCTACCTAAATCTAGAATTGGCAATTTTGAACATGTGAAAGTCCCATAAAAGAAAGAGGAAATCATGTATACATCTAATCAAGTTTTTGAAATAGTTTATAGTCCTGTTCTCTATCCTCTCCTCTTATTATCTCAATGATGTGTGCTACAAAGCAAAGCCCAACTTAATTTAACTCACTTTCCGAACAGATCTCTCTGATGACGTCATTTTTGATGGTTTTCAGGGCATCAAAATTACTGACAAAAAACTTTCTCTTTGGATCCCCAGCAATCTCATTCAGCTCATTATCATTTGAGGCATTCACCCCGATGGCGTAGATGATGACCCCCTGCGCCCTCAGTTCTTCTGCAGCATCTTTAACTTTATCTTGGGATTCTCCATCAGTGATGGCGATCAGGTACTCGGAGACTTTGTAGCCACGGCTCGTCTTTGCGTTCTGAAAATGTCCTTTCATGGATGACAGTGCTTTTCCTGTGTTTGTTCCACCTCCTTTGTGAAAGATTTCCTTCACAGCCTTTTCCATTGTCTTAGCATCTGAGTGCTGTGTTAGGTCGAACTGTAGAGAGGGGGAATCTGAATATTTAACAAGACCCATGCGAACATGGTCTGGCCCAATACGGAAGGTATGAAGAAACTCAATGATAAACTTCTGCATGTCTGAGAAATCTGCATTTTCAATGCTCCCTGAGTCATCCATCAGGAAGAAAATGTCAGCCAGGTCCTTTTTATCACATGCTGAAGAGAAGAACAAAGAGTTAGATCTTCTCACACAGTCAAAGAAAGCGAGTTTGAACTGAACATTCAGAGTCTGAAATGTTTGAGAAACCATGTTTACACCCAGCATTTTTACAGGCTGCTTATGAACAACTATAACTTAATAATGGATGAGCGGTTTCTTACTCTTTTTTCTTATCTGGGAAATTTATCAGGTAAGATCCAGTCACCCACCTTGACATACCTCTAACACTAACACAGAGCATTGCATCAATAATGCTACTACAAAAGTTAACATTTCTCAGGGAAAACTAACGGCAACTTATCAGGAAAGCTTAGTTCAAACCTTCTTTAGTCTCTGCATCACTTTCCTTGTCCTGGACCCCGATCTGGAAGATGGTGTTGCACAGGGTTGCCTGCAGAGTTTCTTTCAGGGGTTTCAGCTTGATGAAACTGTCCACAGTAAAAACAAACTTAGACTTGGGGTAAGATGCCATCTCCAGCAGTTCGGCTTTATTGGCGTCTTTGATTCCGACAGCAAAAACTGTGACACCAGCTCGACGGAGAGCGATCGCAGGTTCCTCCACATTATCCTGGGATTCACCGTCTGTGATTACCACCGCTACCTTCGGGACATCCTCCCTGCTGCCCTTTTTTTCAGTGAAGATGTTTTTCAGGGTGAAGTGTAGGGCAGCTCCAGTGTGTCTATCACCTTGACGGTAAGGCAGGAAGCTGATGAACTGCAGAATGTCTGCCTTGTCTCTGAATGAGTTGAGGGAGATGTGTGCAGTCGGCACGTTGTTGTATGTAACAATGCCTACTCGGATTTTAAATGGACCAGTTTCCAGGCTGCTGATGACCGAGCGCAGGAAGTCACGTATCAGCCTGAAGTTTTCCTCTCCAATGCTTCCAGACTCATCAACAATGAACACAATGTCTGCCTTGTTAGCCGTTTTGCAATCTATGAAAGGAGCAGACTCAGTTTAGTCAACCCAACTGAAACTGTATGTGATGTGAATCTGAAGCCTAGACTGTCACATGTACCCCAATCAGAAAACATGGGTGAATAAGGAAGTGCAGCTTCTACTAAAGGCACGTACCAATACCGTCAGATCAGGGGACGCTCAGACCTACAGTACGTCCAGGGATGACCTGAAGAGGGGCATCAAGAAGGCGAAGCACAGCTACAATCTGAAGAACACTTTGTCAGCTCTGACTCACAACATATGTGGATGGGCATTCAGGCCATGTCTGACTACAAGCCCAGCAATTCCACACAGACAGCCATGGATTTGTCCTTCCTCAATGAGCTAAATGACTTCTATGCTCGTTTTGTTAATGACAACAAAGAAAAAGAAACCCTACCCCCTGATGACAGCATTTCAGGACGTGTGCTTTGAGCATGTGCAGAGCAGCTTGCAGGGCTCTTCACAGACATCTTTAACCTGTCGCTTGCCCAGGCAGACATGCCAGCGTGCTTCAAGACCATCTTCATCGTGTCAGTGCTAAAACACTCATCACCAACTAGCCTGAACCACTATCGCCCTGTTGCTCTCACGCCCATAGTTATGAAGTGCTTTGAGCAACTGGTCCTGGCACACCTCAAGGCATGCTTGCTCCCCACACTGGATCCTCACCAATTTGCCAATCGAAGCAACAGGAGTACAGAGGATGCTGTACCCACAGCGCTGTGTACTCTCACACCTGGACAACAAAAATACTTATCCAAGAATGCTGTTTATTGACTTCAGCTCAGCATTCAGTACAGTTATTCCCTCCAAGCTGATCACCAAACTTGTGGATCTTGGAATCAGCAGCTCCACCTGTACCTGGATCATGGACTTTCTGACCAACAGACCCCAGCATGTTAGGTCAGGGTATAACTGCTCTGCTGTGTGCCGAGCCCGTTCCTCTATGACTGCAGACCTAGGTGAGTCTGCTACAGTGAAGAACTAAAGCTGTGTGGCGCTGACAATAACCTGTTCCTGAGTACCAGCAAAACCAAAGAGCTCATTATGGACTTCAGGAGAGAGGAGACAGACACCCATGTCCCCATCTACATAAATGGCACAGCTGTTGACCGGTGTCCAGCTTCAAGTTCTTGGGGACCCATATCTCTGAGAATCTGTCCTGTTCAACTACAACCTCCAGCCTGGTCAAGAAGGCCCATCAGTGCCTCTTTTTCTTGAGGACACTGAAGAAAAAACACCTGTCTGCTGTCATACTGAGTAACTTCCACCACTGAGTGATAGAGAGCATCCTGTCCAACTGTGTCACAGTGTGCTGTGGGAATTGCTCTGTTGCTGACAACAAGGCACTGCAGCAGGTGGTGAAAGCTGCGCAATGCATCACAGGCACTCCACTTCCTGCCACTGAGGATGTCCACAAGACGAGGTATCTATGCCGAGCACGCATCATTCTCAGGGACTCCTCTCATCCTGCCAATCAACTCTTCCAGCTCCTGTCCTCCACAAGGCGCTACAGGAGCCTTCAGTATATATGTATATATGTAGCACATCTGTATATCTGCTCGTCTGTAGAGCAATATAAATATCTGTATACTTAACTTATATGTACATAATCTGTCATAACTATTTCCATCTTTTATCCTACACATATCTGTATATAATCTGCTCCTATTGCACTTACTGCTTTTGCATTTCTGATTAGATGCAAACTGTATTTCGTTTTCCTGTGTAATGATAATAACGTTGAATCCTGATAATGCTGCAGGCAGATTTCAGGCATGATTGAGTTTCACTCACCAAACAAAGCATAAAACCTAAGCAAAATATTAAAATGTTAGCCTCCATGAATAAAAGAACAGAAATGGGGGATTTCCTTCCTTCATTGAGTCTTTTTATGGTCTACTGTGACATGCGAGTGAAAAGGCTAGGCTGACATGTTCCAGATCCAGGTTTTTGTACACCTGGATCACAGTTGATAGTAACGGGTCTTAAACTACAGTGAACGGCTATTTCGTTTTAAAAGAGCAAAGGTACGTTGAAAAAAAACCCTCAGATGATTTTGTGGAGACTTTCTGCATCGTTAGTTGGGATGATCTGACTGCTTCCTCTGGAAAACTCTGGCTTACTTATAATAAACCATCGTTGCATTTATAGCTGCTTCAGAAACACTGCTGTGTAGTTACTGATGATGATGATGATGAACTGATGGCGGCTTTCTCACCTTCAGTGACAGTCTCCACTCTCCGGGCCGTGAGCAGGTCAATCAGCAGAGTTACTCTTGAAGAATCAAAGATATAGCCAGGGCTGGCAAAGCGGTCCAGAGCAGCCTTTGTCGCACCTGCGTCCATCCCCACAATAATTACCCCCTCGTCTTTCAGATTTTCAGCAGACCAAAACACAGGATCATCCGAGTCTTTTCCAGCCACTACAACCAAATACTGTGGGGTTCCCTGTTGTGCGCGGCCTCCTGCCTCAGCAGTGAAGAAGTTCTCTTTAGCGTAGGACAGAGCTTGTCCAAGATTTTGTGGTTGGCCTGTTTGTGAACGCAGTCGGAAACGTCGAGCAGCGGTCACGATCTGCTGCTTGGTTTGATAAGTGTTGAGACGAAAGTCAACTTTGACGTCCTGACCGTACTGGGCCAAGCCGATACGGTAACCAGACGCTCCAACTTCCAGTCGATTCAACAGTCTGGAAAGCTCATTTCTAAACAGGGTAAACTGATTGGAAGCTATTCCACTGTCCACCAGGAAGAAAACATCTGCAAACCTGTCGACCAAAGCTGAGGAAGACAGAAGCAAAAGTGTTTTAGTACAAGTTCATGTTCAGTATACAACAAGCCTAGCGCTCATGTGATCTACTACCTGTCATGAACTGGCTGTGCGCAGGCTGGAGAGGACCCAAATGCGAACTCTCGGAAGAGAGGACGTGAACTCAAAATATAACTTTATTTTCTGAACGGAAAAAGGCAATACAAAACTAAACTGGGAAATTCTACTAATACTAGACCCAGGAAAACAGGGAGAGGCACACAACCATGAGGGAGGATGTGACATGGAACTGAGGGAGACGCTGACATAATTCCACAGAAGACAGCGAGGGACGTGGGAGCACACGGGGAACACAGCTGAGACCAATATTCATAACAAGACAGGGGAAGAGCGAACAGAGCATGACGTACAGCGACAGGAGACCATCAATGTAAAACGGGAAGCACACAGAGACGCAGACTGGAGGGGCGAGAGAGCACAGAGGAGCACGAGAGAGAGAGGACAAGACGAGCTGGGGAACATAGGAAAACATGACAAAATCAAACAAGGAGAAACACGGCGCAAGCACTCATACAACTAAATGAATATACACAGAAGGAGACACAGGAGTCAAGACACGAGGGGAATCTAAAAGGTTAAACAGAACAACCTAGGTTCTATAGAATAAACACAAGGAACCTAAAACATAAATAATAACACCAAATGACGAAAAACGCAAGTGAACACAAAACACTGGGTCAACAGACCCAGGACCATGACACCACCTCACAGTGCTCAGAGGCACAGCTGAGGATGGACCAAGCAAAATGTGCATTTTCAGCTTTCTGTTGATTCTTGTGTCAAAACTGTATTCAGGTGCTTCTTAGATATAATTAATCGTGCAATAAAGAGATCACTGTATCAACCAATCAGCTTTCTTTACCTAGCGTCTGATCCTCCAGACTGAGACAGACCGTTTTCAGCAGGTTGTTGGTCTGGTCCTGGAGCTTCTGGTAGCTGACAGTGGTGAGGACGAAGCGCTCCGAGGGCCAGTTAGCGATGGTTATAAGCTGTGTCCTGCTGAATTCTCCGACCCCGATGGCGAACACGATGACACCGTGCTGCCTCAGTCTACTGGCAGGTTCCAATACGTCATCTGTTGATTTGCCATCTGTGATGACCACAGCAATCTGAGGCACGCGGCGCTCGGCTCGGCTGCCGGCCTCTTTGGTGAAGTACTCCGTCCGGAGGAAGTCTATGGCTTTGCCGGTTTTTGTGCCGCCTCCTCGGTGGGCAAGGTTTTGCACTGCAGCCAGCAGGGAATTCTTGTCCCTGTGATCCGTCAGCTGGAACTCTGGATAAGGATCGTCGCTGTACTGCACCAAACCGATCTGAACCTTGTCGGGGTCGATTTCAAAGCCCTGGATGGTTTTGCGGAGAAATGTGCGGATCTCCTGAAAGCTTTTATCATTGATGCTGGACGAGCCATCAACTAGGAAGACGATGTCACCGACGGTGACGTTTTCACACTCTGGATAGCAGCAAAAGAAAATCAGTGTTCATACACAAGTATTACAGGGAGATGACACACAGTCCCAGAATAACATTATCAACTAAGCTCCATTAATTGTGATGAACTCATGAAACAAATGTTCTGTCTCCTGTTCTCTACTATTAATCCCACTAACCCTCTACGGCACACGCTATGAGCTTGATTTGTTTTTGGTTTTTTGCTGCTTACTATTGGATGCTATACCATTGTGAAAAACGGAAAAATATCACACTTTAATGGAGTAAACAGAAATATATCAGCAGAAAAATGAATTAAATTGGTGTCTCAATTCCTTTAGAAAGGATAAAATAGACTTTTTAGTCTGGAAGCAACACCGTGCCCCTGATAGTTAACAGTTTGTCTTTGAAAGCAATCACATGAAATGTACAAAAGCACATGAGCACCTGGATTATCCTGTATCTAAACTCAGGTTTCAAAGACACAGCCCGGCATGCTGCGTTCAAGTACCGACCTCTGACTGTCTGAGCAGCGACGCCACAGAAGAGTGCCGCTGTGATGAGGCTGAAGAGAAGACCTGCCCTCCCCGTCATGTTGGGACCGCTCACGTAGTTCTCTCCTCCTACACCAGCAACAAGACGGAAAGAGTGCCAACAACATTGTAGACATTATAAATTACGTGAACTTGCTTTCACGCATAATGACGTGACTTTATTTTTTAATCAGTTCATTTCACGAAGTCTAGTCGTTTGTCCAGATGAAGCTTTGCAAACCTAAGCCGTGCTGCCGTGCACGTTTTTGGAGCGAACGTTCTCCTGTGACTCTGCCCACGGGCGGATCTACAGGGCTAGCATGGGCTGGCATGTGCCTCCCTAAAATAATAATAAGCTAGCATTAACACTTTGAGCCTAGCTACAATTAACAGTTAATGTGAACTCTAAAACAGAACATATTACATAGTGAGCCCCTCCCCCCCACCCCTCCACCAATGAAATGGTTCCTCCTGTAGCTCGGGACCAACTTTACATCTTTATGTGAGTAACAGCCGATGCTTGTGGTTGTCCCAGAGCGCATTTGAATCAACACCGTGGGCATTTCCAGATTTCACACACGAGGTTTATTGTTCCAGTCTGGAAATGGAATGAAGGTTATTGCTGTTAATGCCGGCGCCTCCAAATCACATGACCGATGTATAGGCTTTGGAGCGTGATGTCACGGGAGGGGGTGTGACCAGGATTTTTGGTTGAGGCGCCATATTTCTGGGCCAAACAAAGCGCTAGCAAAAGAGGAGAGAAAGCACACGGTTAACACGTACTTGCTGTGTGGTCGTAACGTCAGACGCACAACCGGCAGGAGAATAAGCTTGAAAATAGTTTATCTTTTCATTGTTTCCCCACCTGGAAGCATCATGAGGGTAGTTTTATTTGCGATGTGATCTGGGGTCATAACAAATTAGAACAAACATCCTAATGAGTGATTTTGCAGAACTATGTTCTATTTATAGAGTTGCTATTTGGCATTATTGCAGAAAAACTTGCCAATGAAATGGATGAAACACATCGTGACTGGTTTCCAGCGCTACACACGGGCACTCTGAAATCCCTGCTTCAAACGTACCACCATGCCAATCAGATTACTTCTTCCATGTGAGGGTGAAGAGGGGACCCTCCTGGGTAAGATGGTGAAGGTTTGCTGTGTCTGCTGAACAGTCTGGTAGTAAAACCAGGCACAAATGAAACTTGCTCTTGTTAAATACTCTTAAAAGTCTTGTGCTGTAAATACCGGCAATTTTTCAAAAGATACATTAAACCGAGTAGTGTTAGTGGTGGGTGATATTATGTAATTTGAAAAATGTGTTTCTTTATTCAACAAACGTGGATGTGTCCCTCCAGAGGTTTATAATTGTGAAACTGGTTCACCTTGTACGCGCTGACTCCACAGACAAGATAAGAAAATATATCAGGCTGAGTGACTAGCGGTTGGTCTTCAGGGTTTCTACTCCACGGCTGTACTTCATACGGGTCCACATTTCCAGTGCTCGATATTTTTGGCAAATACCGTCTCTTTGCATCTGGACACAAGCTGTCTCTGTACCGTCCTTTTTCTTTTGAGCTGCTTTTAAGCATGTTTCTAACAACCTTCCTTCCAGCTCACGCCAGAAATATGGTGCCACGCTCCCACAATACATTGTGCCGATACGTCAGTTCCAAAGCTCTATACTTACTGCTTTGATGTATTGTAACCATATATGTACAATGCACATTACAGGACGTAACAGTAGGTGTAAAAGAAATGGCTTTGGTTTCCATGCCACCCTGAGAAATCTTCTCTAGTTTTCTAATTCTACTGTTATGAACTTTAACCTTTACCATGCTGAGGCCTGTCCACCTGACCTCCTATGTCAGGCGTTACCGAGCACTGGTTAAAGTTTTTTTTGGTGTTTAGGGCAAATAAAAAAGGTTCGCTCGAGTCAGAGAATAATCTGAAATGCAAAGATGAGTTAGTTATAACACAGACAACACAAGAACCAACATTTTTATATTCTGCCAGTTAGAAATATTTCTTTGATTTTTAATCATTCTAAAACACTCAAATCAGAATCGTTAATCAATTCTATGAAATACTGAAGAATTTCAAAAATAAATAATAAATAAAAAGACGAGAAGTCAAACCTCATTCATTCTGCAAATGCAAGCTCGCGCAAACGTACTGTAGCAAAATGTCGAGAAAGAAAAGTAAATATAATATTTTGACTTTATTCTTAAAATTACTATTAACAACAGATTCTGGAGAAAAGGAGTGAGATTAGAGATCTAAAATCCAGTTTCAACCTTTTTCATGAAATATAAACTTTGATTAAATGCTAAAGCAAATAAAAAGCAAAAGTATAAGAAAGTAATAACATTATTTAAACATTTCTCGATGCATGCTTAGTCATCCAGGTAAGTAACTCTCCAAAAGTTGATTCTGTTCATCTGGACAGAGCATTGTCAGTGGAAATTATGCACATTTACATAATCACGATGAAGGAACTGCCTCCCAGCTCACTGTTCCTCAGTGGGCTGTTTCAGTCATTATGCAAATGTATGTTTATAAGATTGAGACCTGCAGTCAGCTGAGACTGAAGACGTCACCTGGATGATGACGAAACGTTTCTCCCACAAAACGCTGCGTCCAGATGAACAGAATCAGCCTTTGGAGATTATTTAAATATTCTTTTTTAAATATGGCCCTGGTACTCCTTCGTAGGCAGAACGAGTTTTTACACATGAGCTGATGAACATAAGAACACACAGGCTGCATCTCTGTAGCTCATCAACAAACACCATCACACGCAGTCACCACAAAAGCCCGCTGAGGTAAAACAGCACGTCTTAATTCTCTACACCAGGGGTCAAAGTTCAGTCCTCAGGGCCACATGTGCTTGCTGCGACGCGCCTGAATAAAATCAGTAGCAAGACTCTGTAGAACCTGACTGCATGCTGACGTTGCAACCCTACTCAGGTTAATTTAATGTTTGGAAAAATGTACTTTTACTGCACTGTGTTCATTCACTCATGAGCTGCTGTAACATGAATCAAATGGCTGAATTGCACCTCAGCATTAGGGCTGGGTTTTGATAATCGATTTATTGATTAAAAATCGATTCTGGCTTGGATAACGTAAAATCGATTCATTAAAATTCTGAATCGATTTTTTTAATATAAATTTATTTTGCCCAAAACGCCAGAATCTCAGGTTGAACCTCACAAAATTTCAAGAACCACCAAACAGCTAAAACAGTAAATGAGAGCAGGAACACAAAGACGTAAACACACAGCATGGACCCGCGGATCAGAATCAGTGAGATGTCGCCTTTCTCACCTGACGGCACGCACACGCTCGGGGCTGAAAGCCGACTGCTCGCTGATTCCGATCTGTCGGCGGGTCCATGCTTTGTGTTCACGCCCTTTTTGCGCTGATTCCGAAGCTGTTAGTTTATCTCTCTCCAAACAATATTGACCGAATTCACTCTGACTTTTACTGTTTTGCCTCCACCAGGATAAAATCACACTTCATGCACAGCTCTCTCTCCCTCTCTCTGTACTTCAACAAGTTTCCCGTCTAAAAATCTGTTTTCTGCATTATTCGCTTGCTTGTTACGCACAAGTCTACCGTTGTTTACAGGCTGTCGGCCGCTGTTTTTTCCTTTTACTTACTTCCAAAAAGAAAACCTAATTTCTGCGGTTCAGTTCTGAACAAATGTAAACTTTTTTAAATTATGCAAAATGCAAAACGCCGTGTCTCTAATAAAACCGCTGTAACTTCAGAGGTAATGTTCATGTGTTGATTAATGGTTTTCTTTCGTTTTTGATCTACTGCAGAATATTTTTATAAAATCCCAGAACAGGAAAATCACCTTCATGTTTTTCCGTTTTATCTTCAGCTACTTTGACACAAAGGCCTCGCTGTGATGCTCACACCTTTGATAAAGTCTCGAAAGTGTCAGCTTCCTTTTTATAGATACAAAAATATGTAAATGTACTGATCTGAATTATATGACCTTGTGAATCGGAATCGATTCTAGAAATCAGTGACGATACCCAGCCCTACTCAGCATGCAGTCACGTTCTAAAGAGTCTTGCTGATGATCTACTGATTGTATTCAGGCGTGTTGCAGCAGCGACACATGGAAAAGTTGCAGGACAGCGGCCCTCGAGGACTGGACTTTGACACCCCTGCTCTACACTGAAGTGGGCAGATCTGAAAACATGCTCAATAGTCATCTGAATCTACAAACTATAAATAGCTGCTGCTCCAGTGATCTGAGTCAGCAGTGTCAGTCCATCCAAGCAACATTCATCAGGCAGCACATTCTCAATGAATCCCGTCTGCTCTGACACACCGTGAGCTGCTGCAGCTCAGTCTGTAGTTTGAGCTCCACTAAAAGTCTCAGCAGACAAGCAGCTGCTTTCACAACATCACAGCTGGAATCACACAAAACTGACCTGTGATCAGACATCATCAGGTGATATTTCAGGAGGAGACAGACGGTAAACTGCGCATGCAATCATTTCCTCTCTGACACAACAGGAAATTCCAAACTTCCCAAATTGACTCAGAAAAATCTGCATATTTTCTTTGACTGCAAGATCAAAGAGAAAAAGACGTGAACCCACTTACAGCTCTGCTGCAGCAGCATCAGCACCTCTGCAACCAAACACAGCTGATCCAGAGCTGCAGCTCAGGGCTGCTTTTAGAGGAGGAGAGGGGCGATGGCGGGGGGGTGGAGGAGGAAAGGTGGCACCTCCTCCGGCTCCTCCCGTCATCTTCCTCATTAGAGGTGGATTTACATGTTTGACTTGTGAATCAAAAGGATTTTCTGGTCACACTGAAGCATCTGTGCGCTTTTAGCTTAAAACCTTTAGCTTAAAATCTCAGAGTCGTGCTGAAGAGTTTCTAACTGCTGGCTTCTCTGAGCTTCTTACTCTGCCCTATCCAGTCTTTAAGTCTGACATCATTAGCTGTGCCTGGGCCCAAACTCTGCTGCAGGTCTCAAAGTCAAACGAACACTGCAGCATCACTGAGAGTTAAAAACTGTCTAAATTCTTTCATCTTTAATAAAATGATCAGCGTTGCTGCTTTACCAGGTGTAAAGATTAAGTTTAACATCCAAGCATCCATGAAAACAGGATTTATGAAGTTTAACACAGTTAGCAGGAAGTTAGCTCGCTAGCTTCCACCTAAACATGATATAGCATGTTCTGACTGAGAGATTTATGAAAAATTCAAACGTACAGCTCTGCTATCACTTCAAACATAAATGAAGACAGAAAGCTAAACAGCAGTGACGTTTGTAGGGTTACTGAAGTTGGGCTAGCTGCTATATAACGATATGCTACGTGGCCGCTAGCGACACAGCTATGTTAGCATAAACACAGTGAAGCTGGAGGATGAACGCTAACTTTTTTCCACTTGATAAAAGTTAACTTGATGGTTCGGGACAAATGCAATCGCATGGCAGGATGCTGTAAACGGACCAAACTTCAGTCAGGAGAACAACTGAGATAATCCATCCACAATACGAGGTTAGTCATTAATATACTGCTGCTGGGCTGGAGTTACATCGTGAGGTTTCAAATCTGAGCTTTAAAATGAAGAGCGATAATAAAGCGAGAGAGGCCGACAGTGATCACTGTTTTTAGGGGCTTGTTCAGATTAAATACATACAAAACATTCAAACATGTTAAAAACACAACAGCCTTATTAAACGCAGATTCGTTTGGGCGGAAGCAGGACTCATCACGTCATCACTAAAGACCGGATTCTTACAGCATTTGGAGCCCTAATAAATGTTATAGAAACAAGGCGTCCACATGAAATTCTCAGGGACCAAGAACACTTTGAAGTTCTGTTTTAAACAGAAGACACAGGGAGAGGGCTCAGTACACACAGGGGTGTGTACTGAGCCCTCTCCTGTACTCACTCTACACCTACGACTGCACAGCCACTAACAGCTCCAACATCATTGTGAAGTTTGTGGACGACACTACAGTGGTGGGTCTTATCACCAACGGTGATGAGACGGCTTACAGGGAGGAGGTCAGCGCCCTGACCCACTGGTGTCAAGACAACCATCTCACCCTCAACGTCGCAAAGACAAAGGAGTTGATAGTGGACTTCCGGAGGTGCAGAGAAGCACACACCCCCATCACCATCAACGGCGCTGCTGTGGAGAGAGTGAGCAGCTTCCGGTTCCTTGGCGTACACCTGGCTGAGGATCTTACGTGGTCAGTACACACAAACAAAACAGTGAAGAAGGCGCAGCAGCGCCTCTTCTTTCTCAGGAGACTGAAAAGATTCGGCACGAGCCCCCGCATCCTCAGGACCTTCTATCACTGTGCCATTGAGAGCATCCTCACTGGATGCATCACCACCTGGTATGGCAACAGCACCGCCTACAACTGCAAAGCTCTCCAGCGAGTAGTGCGGTGCTCTGAACGGATAATTGGAGGTGAGCTTCCCTCCCTCCAAGACATCTACAGGAAGCGGTGCCTGAGGAAAGCGGGGAGGATCATCAAGGACTCCAGTCACCCCAGCCATAAACTGTTCAGACTGCTTCCATCAGGAAGGAGGTTCTGCAGCATCCGGTCCCGTACCAGCAGACTGAGAGACAGCTTCTTCCACCAGGCCATCAGACTGCTGAACACGTCATAGACACCTCAGCTTCACTACTGGAACTTCAACATTATGCACTCCATACTGTACAGTAATGCCACTGTTTTGCACATATTCAACTCTGTATATTTTATATATTTTATTATTATTATTATTATTATTATTATTATTTATTTATTTATTTTTTTACTATTTAATTTGTAAAAATGTTTATACACACACACACACACACACACACACACACACGTAGGAAAATATTTAGTATACACATCCAGAAATGCATACACTATTATATATTGTACATATATTTATTAGTTTCAGGTTGGCCATTCTTGTATTTTGCTCGTTTGTGTTGTTGTGTTTGCACATCTCTGTTGCTTGTGGGGCTCGCACACAAGAATTTCACTCGCATGTGCTGTGCCAGTGTGCCTGCACATGTGATGTGACAATAAAAAGTGATTTGATTTGATTTGATTTTGATTTAGAAAGTGCTGGTACCCTGTTTTCTGTCAGTTCAACAGACAAAACATGCCAAAGCATCTCAGTCTGATTGAAGTCCAGGAAAGATCATTATTGTCTCCTGATGGGTGGACATCCTCCTTCAGGGTTTTCTGGTAGAGAGCAGAATTCCTGCAGAGCAGCCCAGACCGTCACACTACCGCCACCGCGACCTCCTGGACGAGTTGTTGTTTTTGTGGGCAGCTCGCTCCGGTGAAGGTTCCAGGATTGTTCCAGGTTCATGTGCTTCATGTGCTGAGGTGTTTTTTCCTGTTCTCAAACTGATCTCCCTGTTGGAGCTCAGTCTGGGAGGAGTTCTTTTTTTCTCCTTGTCTTTCCTCATGTTGTGCATTTTCCATTGTTATACCTCCCTGACCTGCCATGTGATGTTTGTCTAATGCATAGGTGTCAAACTCTGGCCCGCGGGCCAAATTTGGCCCGCAGCCTGATTACATTTGGCCCGTGAAGCCATACCAAATTACTATCAGAGCTGGCCTACTGGTATTATACAGCTAATATATATATTGTTCAGTATTAAGCTTTGCTTGTTCCATATTCAGTTTTTCAGCAAAACGTGTTTCAGTCCATAAGAAAAGATTCATTCAATAAATATTAACGTTAGCCCGCGACTTTGTTCCAGTTTTGAAATTTGGCCCACTGTGTATTTGAGTTTGACACCCCTGGTAATGTATGTATGGTCAGAAGGGTAAGATGGCGCTGGCAAAAGTCGGTTAAACAATTTCCTTCGGGGTCAACCTTCAGGATCAATAAAGATTTGTTGAATTGAATTGAAGTGGTTTTCTGCATGTGTGGGTAACGACTCCACCGTGGTTCACTGGAGTCTCACAGCTTTAGAAACGTCTCTGTGACCCTGTCAGGCTGCAGATGGTGCTGTGATGTGCTGCTGTCTGAGGTCTTTGTCCTGAGTGTGGCAGTGAACATGAACTCTGTCAATCACATGAATTCATTATTGAAACAGGGCGTTACTGTTCCACACAGGAACAGGTAGCTTTGGATTACTTTTCCCCTTAAAACTACACTTTGTGTTTCATCTTTGTCTAACATTAAAATCTGTATCTGACAGAATTCACAGAGTGACCAATTAGCGTTGTGCCTTTTGTGCAAAGTACAATATCGTGTCTGAAATGTAGAGAACAGTATGCAACCCGTCTGCAAGCTAACACACAGCACAAATACAAACAAAAACAGATGTTTAAAAAAAACTTTACGGCGGCCGTGATGTCAGATGCTTTCAGTTCACGATGACTTTTGTTGAAAACCTCACAAAGACAATCTTATCATTAAGAGAATAAAAGAAATGTGAAGAAAAATAGCAAAAAGGCTTCTGTGTCACATTCCCATGAATCCAGAGCTCCTCCTTTCCCTTATCTTTGCCTGTTTCTCCCACTCTCCCCTCCCCTGTGTGCAGATGTTGATCCCAGTAGGCGTGTCTTCCAGCTGCAGCAGCACATCTGTCACTCATCCTCCGTGTCCCCGACGTTTCCTCTCAACCTTCACCTCATCGTTACAGCTACGGGACGTGGTGGCTTCGGACTCGCTTTAGCTTCTATTTCTCGTCTAGTTTTCAAGCGACGCAACTGAATCCAGACTCGACCCGCCCACCTGCTCCTCTCTGTGAATGTTAGGTTCTCGTGGTCTGAGTCTGTGCTCGGTCCTTGTGTTCATTATTAAAACGCTATCGTTACATCACCTAGGGCTGTGCGATATGACCAAAATCTCATACCCCGATATAAGACATCTATCGTCTGATAACCATATAAATCACAAAAATGTAACATTTTCTGTAAATTCTGTGAATCTCGGGCAGCTCGACTTGTGTGAAGTGTTTCCAGCTGCGCGTCGTGTAGCTGGAGTCGAGTGTTTTAACCGATGCATGAAACGATACATTTTTAGACATAAGTTGTAACGGCGCCATTTTCTTTGTGAGTATTTATTGCAAACCGGATTCCAAAAAAGTTGGGACACCAAACAAATCGTGAATAAAAACTGAATGCAATGATGTGGAGATGGCACGTAGATGACAGATCAAAAGTTCAATCCGAGAAACATTTGAAAGGAAAAATATGTTGATTCAAAATTTCACGGTGTCAACAAATCCCAAAAAGTTGGGACAAGTAGCAATAAGAGGCTGGAAAAAATAAAGTTGAGCATTATGAAGAGCTGGAAGACCAATTAACACTAATTAGTAGGGATGGGTATTGTTTAGGTTTTATCCGATACCGGTGCCAAACCGGTACTTTTGAAACGGTGCCGGTGCTCAAACCGGTGCTTAAAGAATGGAGAACACAAACTTTTGTAAAAAGATAACAATGTTAGCCTTTTCTGCAGCTATAGGGCATATATGGCATCACTCTTGGTTGGAAGCAGTGCTTAAACAATGGAAAAAACACAAACTTTGTCCAAAAACCTCTCATGTTTAGCTGTTTTCAGCTTTTTCTTTGGTCATTTTAGCCTTTTTGGCCAGGGTGAAGGGAGCATCTGCCATCAAACTGTTAAGTGACAGCTGTGTGCAGACAGGAATAGGACCCAAGGTGCAGACTCCAGAGACAAACTTAAACCGAAACAGCTTTAATGCTGAACTCAAACATAACATAACTGGAAAACATCAAAAATAAACTAACACCGGCAGACTGACAAAACACACAGCAAAATAAACGGTAGATCACGACACAGACACAAAGAAACACAGGGCTTAAATACACAGAGGGAGCAATCAGGGAATGGGTAACGGGAGGGAAACACAGCTGGGACAAATCAGAACCGACGAGACAAGGAAGCGTCATCTGAACATACTGAGATAAGACAGAGACCTTCAAAGTAAAACAGGAAACACAAAACACAGACTGAACAAAGACACAGACTCACATGCAGGCACTACAGAGGGAACAGAGATGTGGGACCAAGGCAGACACAGACACTGACTGGACACGGGGATATAACAAGAGTAGCTGTAGATAATATTACATCTGTGGGATGATTATTGGTAATTTTTTCTCTAATGATTAAAATTTTATTTGTGAAGTTCATGAAATCATTACTAGTTAACGTTAAAGGGATGGTTGGCTCAACAGAGCTCTGACTGTTTGTCAGCCTGGCTACAGAGCTGAAGAGAAACCTGGGGTTGTTCTTATTTTCTTCAATCAGTGATGGATAGTAAGATGTTCTGGCTTTGTGGAGGGCTTTCTTATAAAGCAGCAAACTATTTCTCCAGGCTAAATGATGATCCTCTAAATTTGTGACACGCCATTTCCTCTCCAGATTACAAGTCGTCTGCTTTAGGCTACGTGTTTGAGAATTATACCACGGAGTCAGGTACTTCTGATTAGAGACCTTAGTTTTCACTGGAGCTACAGTATCCAGAGTCGTACGTAGTGAGGAGGTGAAATTATTAACAAGATGATCGACCTCTGTTGGAGCAGCGTTCAGATAGCTGCTTTGCTCTGTGTTGGTACAGGACATTGAAGATGATAACAGTGGGTGGATTATATTCTTAAACTACAGCGCTTTCAGAGCAGCACCAACTGCAGGCCAACATGGCGGAGGTGGAAGGAGAAATTACCAGAGGAAATGATGCTGAGGAGCACCAGAACAGCACCAAGGGAGCCAGTGGGGAAACAGGAAGCAGTGACTGAAGTTTCAAAGTAAGAGCCAAGGGATGGACCAGTAGTAAATCAAACAGTGATGTTCTTACAGAAGAATAAAAATGAAAAATGGCTAGAATGAGTCACTAATCCTTGGGTGGTCAATACCTGAGCAGCCCTCCAAGTAAAAGTGCAACCAAGAAAATTATCAGTGGACTCAATGATGTCAGACACGTGAAGCTGGTGGGAAGAAATCCCTGCAGACGCTGTCAGAGCAGGAGAACAGCTGGAGCATAGACAGGATGTCCACATACTTTTGGCTGTTCAATGATCTGATGTGGTTTTTTTAAGCACGTCTCCATCAGGGAACATTTGCACCAACCAGCAGGTGGATGGGCTGAGAAGAAGACGTGAAAGTTTACGTGAAGAAGACATAAACTTTCAAAAAGAAAAACGCGCACAGTCTGAGTCACTGCAGTTTTAATGTTTAGAGTGAAGAATGCACAGCTTGAAGCTCTGCTGCATGATGTAAAGTCTCTGTCAAACACACAGGACCCCCGGGCGCCCGTGGGGGGATGATGCACTTCCCTCCCTGATTGAAGAAGTGTTTGAAAGCCAGATGTTTGTGCTCTGGATAATCTAAACCCAGGAATTTGTTATTCTGATGTATAGAAACCAAAGTTTGGAGCAACTCTGACAGAAAGCAGCCTCAGCTCTGCTTTCAGCAGCTGATGGGAGTTTAAACCTTCAGCACCAGCAGACGAATCTTTATGCGTCTACTCTGTGAGGTTCGAGGAAAAGCACTGATGATGGAAAACTGCACCGGCTCATCTCAGTTTTTAAACCCACTCTTTGAATAGAACAATGAAACACCGAGGCAGCTAAAAGATGGATGTGACGGATTTGTTCAGGACTTTGGAGACCTGTGAAACGATCCAGATGTTTCAGCCACTCAGCAGCTCGTTAACACACTTACAGGCACAATCGAGAAAAATATGGACTTCCAAGAAATCGTTGCAGTTTTTCTCTGAACTCATGTGGTGAGAAAAATTACTTCAGGCAGGTCCGACCAAGAAACGTCTTCAAAACTATGCGAGTGTGCGAGCCTTCGAGTCCACCGTTCATCATTTTGTGCTTGTTCTAACTCTGATAGAGGAGGCTAAACTGGTCAGGCTAAACTGGTCAGGCTAAACTGGTCAGACAGGCGACACTCTGAGACATTTAAAAAAGTCAAAGTTTGGTTGGAAAGCAAAGAGTCTTTTTTCTGTTCCAAGGAACAATTTTCAGTGTGACACAACATCTTTTTCTTTTAACAATCTGAAATGCAAATCCCTGCCCGCTCATCTTATCTCTACCACTGACGTTTACATCAGTTATTAGAGGTTTAGATTCCCGACAGATCTGTCATATCTGGTTTCAGTCCTTGTTCAGGTTCTTCACTCAGCATGGAAACCTGTCAGCGTGTTTGTTCACGCAGGGAAAGCCGGCGTTTCCATGGCTACAAACTCCAGGGGCTGGTTATTCTGACCAATGAGAGCAAATCCAGCCCTTCTGTTGCTTTTCACTGGAAATGCAGATCTGAGATCTGTGCCAATTTCTCTTACCAGTCCGTCAAACTGGATCCAACCAGTTAACTTCAGGATGTTTTTAAAGTACAAACTCAGATGCACCAGTTTGCTAAATCAGATTTTAATTATAAGGGAAAATTTCACCACTTCAAAAAGAGCCGAGGAGAAAAACGCGCCATGCATTTGTTATTCATTCGCCTCGTCAGCTCATGTCAGCTCTCTGCTTTTACTAAAGTGGCTCTGACTCACAAACAGTGTTGGTCAAGTTAATTGAAAAAAGTAATCAGTAACTAATTACTGATTACTTCCGCAAAAAGTAATCCCGTTACTTTACTGATTACTTATTTTCAAAAGTAATTAGTTACTTAGTTACTTTTTAAAAACACGATTTACAACCTGAATAGGTGATAAAGTGATAGATCTTTCAGCCCAATTCTACTTTTTCTGCATAATCCATCATACAAAATGTAATCAAATGGAAAAGTCTCTTTTTAAAACTTGTTTTATTAGTTTTAATCTTTTAACTTTATGCATCAAGCAAAGATTTAATTATCTGCAACATTCTCTGACTGGAAGAAATTAGTTTAACATTTAAACCTATTTTCTGCACATTCCAGCTCATAAAATAAAATATTTTTTGTGTTTACACTCAGTCTTTCAAATAGATGCAAGTAAAACACAGTCCACCATCCCTGGACTCGCACCAGTTTGCATACAGGGAGAACCGGTCAACCGAGGATGCGATCGCCACAGTGCTGCACACATTACTGAAGCACTTGGAACACAGGAACACCTATGCACGGCTCCTCTTTGTAGACTACAGCTCGGCTTTTAATACCATCCGGCCATACAAACTCCGTCCCAAACTCCACCAACTGGGACTTAACTCCTCTCTGTGCAACTGGATTGTGGACTTCCTCACTAACCGTAGACAGAGTGTCAGAGTGGGTAAGAACACCTCTTCCACCCTTGTGGTCAACACCGGTGCCCCTCAGGGGTGTGTTCTGAGCCCTCTGCTATACACTCTCTTCACCCATGACTGTATTTCCTCCTGCGCGTCCAATCTCATTGTTAAGTTTGCAGATGACACCACAGTGCTCGGACTTATATCCAACAATGATGAGACAAACTATAGGACAGAGGTGCAACAACTAGAGTCATGGTGCCACGACAATAACTTGGTCTTAAACACCAAAAAGACCAAGGAGATCATTGTAGATTTCCGGAAGAGGGGTCATAACAACCATCTGCCTCTCTTCATTGGCAGTGAGGCGGTGGAGAGGGTGAGCAGTTTTAAATTCTTGGGGGTAACTGTGACCGAGGACCTGTCCTGGGGCAACCATATCACCTCAGTTGTACGGAAGGCCCAACAGCGCCTCTACTACCTGAGGAGACTGCGGAGCGCACACATTCCCAGATCTCTGATGTTGAACTTCTACAACTGTGCCATCAGCAGCGTTCTGACGTATGGATTTCTAGTGTGGTTCCCCAGCTGCACCAAGGCCGATCAGCAAGCACTCCAGCGGGTGGTGAAAGAAGCTGGCAGAATTATTGGAACGAGTCTGCCAGAGATCAGTAATATCTTCCCCACTCGCTGTCTGAGGAGGGTGCACAGTATCCTGCGGGACCAACATCACCCTGCGCGCCACATTTTCCATCTGCTGCCCTCAGGGAGAAGGTACAGGTCTATACAGGCCAGAACATCCAGACTGGCCAACAGCCTGTATCCACAGGCTGTGAGGCTCCTGAACTCTCTGCCCCCCTCTCACGGACAATAACCATATCCAACTTCTTAATAGCAATGAACTGGTCTGCATTGGTGCATCATATCTTTATTCTCTTCCCCCTCCTGCCCCCCCCTCTTTCTTAAATAGATAACTATCATATCTGATATCATATCTCACAGTACAATAATATTGAATGGGTTGCATTGTTGTATTTTGTCATGTTTCTCAGGTCTTTGTCTGAATTTCTACGAACATTATTGCTAAGGATTGTCTTATTGCATTGGAGTCACACTGGGTTAAATATGTACACTTGGGTTTTAAGGGGTATTTATTATTTTCTTCTTTTTTTGGGTTGTATGGAAGCCCCAAACGCAATTTCATTGTTCTTGACAATGACAATAAATAAATACTACTACTAAAATAAATAAAGTCAAAGACTCAGCGGTCCTGTTGCTCTATTTTCACCTGTAAAGCAGGAGTGGGGTAGGCGGAGGTTTACCCTGGTGCAGGTGTGCTGCGGTCAGTGGAAGAATCCGCGAGTTTCTCTGTGAGTTTCCCATTACGTCGTAGCTACTCGGTGCTTGTTGGAAGTTTAGGGGTTTTTTTGCTGTAAAAAGAAGTTTTCTTCCCACGCACAGCGGACACTAATGTTTTTGTCACTTTTTATGGAATCAAACTCAAAGTAAGGTCAGTACTTCCACGCTTTAAACACTGCACGCTCATACTCTCTCTGCACTTGATATATGATCCATTGTTGATCTGCACACAGCTGTTGTCGCGAACGTCGCACTCGCTTACGTCACTGTCATGAGACATTCTCGCAAAAAATCACGGTTTTAGTAACGCAGTAACGCAGCGTTCCTACGGGAAAGTAACGGTAATCTAATTACCGTTTTTGCAATAGTAATCCCTTACTTTACTCGTTAGTCAAAAAAAGTAATCGGATTACAGTAACACGTTACTGCCCATCTCTGCTCACAAATGACCTTTCTCCGGCTCTTCCTGCAGCCTCTCAGTCCTTCGTATCTGAATCTTAAACTCTGAACTGAAGGAAACCCGACTGTTTCACCTCATCTGAGCCTTTTCTTCTGTTCTGAAAGCTGGCGAGGCCTGGCTATTCCTAGTGGGCTCATCACCTTGCAGGTGGCCCAGAGACTTGACCACCTACTCTACCCTGACCAGCTGACATCTGCGACGAGGTGTGGTCAGATTTAAAACTGAATATTCAGAGCCCAAACGCCTGGGATTCGTTTTATGCATGTTTCTCCTCTTATTTGAGAGTTTGGAGATGTGAAAATAAAAATATGCACAGCTGTAACAGTGATACAAACACAAAGGAAGCATTGTAAGCACACGTTAGCTAACCAGCAGACTGGTGTTACCCACAGAGTTATAATCATAAAAAAAATCCCCCCCTCGTGTCTGGCAGCTCTGACGAGGCGTCTCGCATTAGCTTAATTTACTGAAAGTGCCTCTAAAGCTGAACGAATGTTAATGGAGCCTGAAAAGAGGGCAGTGAGGGTCCAAAGAGGAGAACTCCATAAAACTAAAATCCCTCAGCATGTTTTTGTTCAGAGTTAGGAAACCAACCAAAGCTCTGTTACTTAAAAATATTTGTGGTTTCGCAGAATTCTCACCGGGGCTAAAATCTGATATCGGTAGTCGCCACTGAAAACAAACAACATAAATTACGGAGTGTTGTTAATGCACCGAGGACATAAACTGGCTCAAACATCAGGTCGGTGCAGCCAGAGACAGCAGCAGGAGTCTGGGCTGATTCGGTCTCTGTGCTGAAGGTGGTTCAAAACCAGGAAGTGATTATGTTAGTAACAGGAAACTGACACGAACCTAATGACAGGACAGGGGAAGTGAAACTAAATACATTGAACAAAGAACACAAGACTCCTTCAAAATAAAACAGGAAACATGGAGAAAAAATACAATAATCAACAAAATAAAACTAAAATGTCTTGGTACTGGGTCGCACCGTGACATTTTTCTTCCTGTGCAATCGACTGGAAGGCAGACAATGGAGCACTACAGCAATACAGCTTTTGAAGAGCGGAGATGTGGACGTTACTTTTATTTTTATTGCACAACAGGACAAGAGTGTGACAGTAAAATTGGACAGAAGCTGCTAACACAGCTTTGGTCTTTGCAAGTGTCTGCACAGACAGCATGCTAACGCTAAGCTAGCCAAGAACCCAGACTGGTGTTAGAGCTGAGCGCACGCTGACCCGAGCCCGCAGCCAGAGCGACGAGCACGCAGCCTCCGTTTCTACCTGTTCGTGTTTGTAGAGTCGTCTGCTGGTTTTCAACTTTGCTTTGTGCGTTTTAAGTTCAGACGTAAACACTAAGACAAAGATGTGAATCAGGCGGCTGGTGTGGATATTGATGCAGTGCCATAGCAGCGGATTTCAGGGCGAATGGTTAGTATTTAAAATGCATGTGTTTGTCCCAGGCAGTAAAAACATGAAAGTGCTGAAGTATCATTTGATTTTTGTGTTTTACTCGAACGCAGGCATTTCACCAGAAATTACATTTCTGTTGCAGGGGAGGACTGCAAGACCGTCCACAGAACCATGCGGGCCTGGTTCTAATCTAGGACCACATGAACACTGACATGTGATGAGGAGCTACAGACACAGAGCTCTTCATTGGGAGCCTTCTGTGTTTCAGGTTGCTGGAAACTGACTGAAACTAAATCCTGTATTTGCAGATGCTTTTTATGTTTTCCTTTTGAACACTGGAGCAGCTTTTTCAGCACTTTTTAATGTGAGAAAACCACTTTTGACTTGTTTGTTTGCATTTTCACAGCCAAATAGTCTCAATGAATTCTTTGTAACTGCTGGACCAAATTTAGCAAGAACAATCACTCATCCTGGGAAAGCACAGGAAAAACCCGATACACTGATTGACAGAAATCCATATTCTATGTTTCTCACAGCCGTTGATGAAAATGAAGTTCTTGAAATTGTCAAAAAATGTAAAAATCACAAATCTTTGGATTGTAATGATATTGATATGATAGTGGTTAAAAGAGTCATTGAGGCTATTATAAAACCATTTACATACATCTGTAATTTATCATTTCAAACTGGTCGATTTCCAGACAGAATGAAAATAGCAAAAGTTATACCTCTATACAAATCTGGAAACAAACACCATTTCACAAACTACAGGCCTGTCTCTTTACTACCTCAATTCTCAAAAGTTCTTGAAAAACTGTTTAAAAACAGACTGGAAAAATTTATAGATAAACATAAACTACTCACTGAGAGTCAGTACGGATTCAGATCAAGCAGATCAACATCATCGGCACTATTAGATTCAATAGAATACATCACAAATTCCATAGACAAAAAGCAATATGTGGCTGGGTTATTCATAGACTTGACAAAGGCATTTGACACCATAGATCAGGATATATTAATAAGAAAACTGGAACGTTATGGTGTCAGAGGGGTCGCTTTAGATTGGGTCCGGAGTTATTCAAGTGACAGGAAGCACTTTGTGAAATTAAATGGTGGTTGCTCCTTATGTATGGACATTGCTTGTGGTGTACCCCAAGGGTCAGTTTTGGGTCCAAAATTCTTCAACTTGTACATTAACGACATCTGTAAAGTGTCCAAAGTATTAAAAATGGTTCTCTTTGCTGACGATACAAACATTTTTTGCTCTGGTGATGATCTGCAGAATTTATTGGAGGATATGACTAATGAAATAAGTAAAGTGAAGTTCTGGCTTGATAAAAACAAATTATCATTAAATTTGAATAAATCTAAACTTGTGTTATTTGGAAATAGTAGTTTAAATACAAATGCAAAGATTCAAATAAATGGTGTTGATATTGAAAGAGTCAGTGAAAATAAATTTCTGGGGGTAATAATAGATGAAAAACTTAACTGGAGAGCTCACGTAAGATATATTCATGCCAACGTATCACGAAGCATTGCAGTACTAAACAAGGCAAAACAGGTATTCGACAGAACATCACTTCATATTCTCTACTGTTCACTGGTTTCACCATACTTAAGCTATTGTGCAGAGGTCTGGGGCAATAACTATAAAACCACATTACATTCACTTTTTACTCTTCAAAAGAAAGCAATTCGAATCATCCACAATGCAGGTTATAGGGAACATACAAACTCACTATTTTTGCAGTCTGAAATATTGAAAATTGACGATATAGTGAAATTCCAAACAGCACAAATTCTATTCAAAGCAAAAAATAAAGAACTGCCAGGTAATATTCAGAGTATGTTTTTTTTGAAAGAAGGAAGTTATAATTTAAGGGGTTTTTGTAACTTCAAAACAATGAAGGTCCGTACTACAAGAAAAGGCTTTTGTGTTTCTGTTCAAGGAGTGAAACTATGGAACAAACTGAATATGGAATTAAAGCAATGTCCAAACATAAAACTGTTCAAAAAGAGTTATAAAAATATGATCTTCTCGATCTATAAAGAAAAGGAAAATATTTAAATTAAGTGAATGTCTCTATTTAAAAACAAACAAACAAAAAATTCATGATGTGATATTATAGTATATCAGAAATCTGTTCACTATTTTTATTACAAATTATATCAGTAAGGAAGCTGACTAAATATTCACTGATAATTTATGGGACAGGGGTGGGATTAAATAAGTGTATACTTCTTCCCACTCCCTTTCAACATGTAAATTAATCAGAATGGTTTTTTGTATGTAATTTGTATAGTATATTTTTTTTTCTCTCATTTCTTTTCTAAATGTACTTGTATATTGTTCACATGTTGAAATAAATTACCAATCAATCAATCAAAAAAGTACAGATTATGGCGCACTGACGAGATTTCCATTCATGTGAGGATGAATCCATCAGACGGGGCACTGCATAACCACTTTTCAGTTTTTGCTTCACCTTCCAAAGCTGCTGCTGATCCATCAGTCTCACATGTGTACACAGAAAATACACAAAACCAAAGGAGCTTCCTGCTGCGAGGCCAGCGTCCTGCCCGAGAGCAGATAAACAGGAAAAAATAAATCAGATGTGAGCGGAGGAGTGGCGTGTCTGCAGGGACGTCTCCGCTTCCCCCAAACACACTCAACATGTACACGAAAGCCTCCATCGCACCTGCTCGGCTCATCTGCTCTCAGGCGACTGCCGGGACGACGAGGTCTTTCCTAATTTGGCATCTCGATGTATGCTCCAGGACAAACTGTCATCGGTGCCTCTCGAACTGTCGCTGAGTTTGTACCTGGAGCTTTTTTTAGATTCTAATTATTTAACACATGTAAGTGGCACAAAAAGGTCCCAAGAAGGCAGGAGGGTTATTAAAGCAGCAGAAAATTAAAGAACACAACATGTCTGTATGTCCGTGCCATCAGCTGATGCTCTGTGAATATAACACAGGCCAGATGCAAAAACTGAGCCAGCGAGAGTCACATCCTCCCATCATAACAGAGCAGAGCCCGATGCACAAGTTTCAGCTCAGAACATCAGCAGATGTTAAAAAGACTCCAAAGGTCCATGTCCTCCAGTAAGAAACTCGCTCACGGTTTCTGTTCATGCGCCAAAACTAAAGCATTATGAGACCCTGGCGGCGGCGGCTGCTGGGTTCATGTTTCCCAGAATAAAACAATGAAAGTTGGACAGATTCAACTATGGTGAAAACTCCCACTTCATAATCCCTCCAAGTGGGATGATTACACGTACAAGTATGATTGTGTTTCTTTAGTGAGACAGTGAATGTGCCTCACACCGTGTCACATGATGCAGTGGGAGGCATTCGTGAATCATGACCAGCTGACAAACTGATTTAGTTTCGAGAACACTCAGGAGCTCAGTTCAGACCCGGGCCCAGCCCGCTCCCCGTACAGGTCTCGTTTTACTATCAAACACATGCATCAATGTAAATATCACCATATCACGTTAAATTTTATAATTATTTTAAATTCAAAATAGAGTATTTAAAAGTAGAATGGGAGGCAGAGCCTTCGGTTTTCAGGCCCCTCTTCTGTGGAACCAGCTTCCAGTTTGGATTCAGGTGACAGACACCATCTCCACAGCCTCCACTTTCTACTGCTAGTGACCACACAGGTTGTCACAGAAATTTATGTTGCTCTGTGCTGCTGTTATCATGCTGAACTGTCATGATGGATGCTTTGTGAGAGAGCGCTGCTGGCTGCAGTCAGCTCCGTGTCTGCTTCACTAAAAGTATCCAAACATGCCTCAGCACGGCTGCATTAATGACCTCGCTTATAGAAAGACCAGACCCTGAATCACACAGGAGGAACAAGCAGCCCACACATCCCAGCATTCAGACACACCGAGGAGCCAGTAACCACAATACTGATACAGTGTGTGTGTGTGTGTGTGTGTGTGTGCGTGCGTGCGTGCGTGCGTGCGTGTGTGTGTGCGCTGTGCGTGCGTGCGTGTGTGTGTGCGCGTTCTACCTGACTGTGACTTGTCTCCTGTCTTCAGTGTTGTTGATGCTCGTCCGTCCCGCCTGCTCCTGACTGAACGCAGAGCAGAAGAGTCATCACAATATTTTTCTGGATGATACATTTTAACAGCCAACATCAGTTTACAGTCAGAGGTGCATCGTCCCATTGAAGCACACAGACTCGATGATTTGAATTATTGTCTGCTAACACTTTAGTGACTGAGAACCATGACAGGCTTTTAAAATGCAGCTCTATGATGTCCCCCCAACAATCCTAGCTCGGCCACGCTTATTGAAGAGAACACAAGTGTGGTTTAGAAGCTGATCAGATTTATCAGACTTGGTTAATAAAAGCTGACTCTGCGGCTACGTCCACACGTACACGGGTATTTTTGAAAACGCAGATTTTCCGTTTTCGTTTTAAAAAATAATCCCGTCCACACATAAAGGCAGAAATGAAGGAAAACGCTGCTATGAACATGCCAAAGCAGCAGGTGGCGCTATATTCCTATCCGTGCAGAAATGTTGGCCAATCAGAAGTCTAGAAGCCTCGGTGGGAAAAAGTAAACAAAGCTGGGGCATAGAAGCAGAACCGAGTCGTATGTGTGGACGGACAGTAACTGTGTGTATATGTAAGCATTTAAACACTGCAGAGAGTAGAATTAACAGTATTGTAGAAATTCATTTCACCGAAACAATAACGTGGCGCACAGTGTGACGTCACAAAAGGCGCACACCTTTGACGCTGCGTTTTTTTCCGTTTTTCTCGTCCACACGTAAACGCAAAAACTGAGTTTTCAAAAATATCCACCCTGGCCGGAGTTTTTAAAAATCTCCGTTTTCAGTGACCGAGAACGCCGTTTACGTGTGGACAGAAGGTGCAAACGCATAGAAAAATCTGCGTTTTCAAGAATACCCGGGTACGTGTGGACGTAGCCTGAGAATCACAACATTTAATTAAATACAGACAATTCTGAACAAAGCACAGTTTGCCTGCTGAAGAAGTGTACGTAGGACTATAACGTAGAATTAAAAGTCAAAATGCCTTAAATAAATTCTGTAGAGTGAAGTTAAATAACTACGGTCACATGAAAGTTTCTCAGGGCTGTGTGTAGTGCTGAGAAACCGTTCTTTAGCCACACAGCGCACCTGACCGACAGCCTGTCAGCGATCAGGTGTCAGTGCAGTCAGACGACACGCAAAATAACACAGATGAGTTTGTCTGATATTCTTGATGCGTCTCAGAAAATATTAAAGATAAATATAAATCAAGTTGGCGCTCAGCCCAGCAGCTAGATTTATATTTAAAAGACACAAATCTAATCTGGACATTTACAAAAAACGAAACAGCCTGCCTAAACCAACAAACGAACACTTCCAGGACGTTCGCTCTTATCTGAAGCAAAGAATTCCAGCAGTATCTTCCCTCTGAAGACAGATTAATGAGAGGATGATGTATCCATACACCAGATATTTGGCTGAAATGCTGCTCAGTAAATCACTGACTCCACGTTGAACTCGGTCATCTACTTTTACAGACCAGTTTCTGATCATCTCGGTCTTTGATGGCAAAGCTGTGTGAGCTTAGCAGCTGCAGGGCACCGACATGTTCATC
Organism: Maylandia zebra; assembly: GCF_041146795.1. Classification (NCBI taxonomy): domain Eukaryota; kingdom Metazoa; phylum Chordata; class Actinopteri; order Cichliformes; family Cichlidae; genus Maylandia; species Maylandia zebra. The sequence continues at coordinate 37,573,993 of NC_135177.1, read as the reverse complement.
GGCCTGGATCTCCCTGAGCTGTCCAGCACCATGACCAGCCAGCTTTATTACAAATAAATTACACAACAGTGAAACTAAAGATGTGAAAGTTAGCACCATCCAAACACCATGATGCACAAGCATCGTGGTGTTTACTACTCATGGTATGAGCATCAGTCGTTACCGTAACAGACGGCACAGCTCTTGACCCTCCTCAGGTCAGCAGCCGGCTCCTGTGGCCTCCTCAGCACCGTGAAGATGGAGTTTCCTGTGTCGTCAGCCTGAGAGGAGACAGCAGCTACCGTTACCGACCGCTTCGCTCGTTCATGACAAACAGATTCCTCAACGACTGAAGGAAGACGACAAGCAGCTTAAAGAAAATGATGTTTTATTAAACTTTCCCTCTTCGGTCTTGTATGTGCTTTATAACTGACAGCCATGAGAGAAGGCTTCAGGCACCACAGCTGTTTCTTCCTGTTGTACACTAACTTCTGGCTACACACTGTAAACATAACTGGAGCCGCACAGGGAGACTAAGTGCACAATGAGCTGGAACGACTTTGTGCTTGCAGGCCAAACAGGCTGGGAAAAAGGCCCTCACATCATGTGCTGAGAAGAGTTTAAAAAGGGGATGATGACCTTTAATGAAAGATTGATAGAAAGGGTGTGATTAAGGGTGGGTCTAACTTTTGATTAAGAAGTTCCTAGCCAAGGTGTGTGTACCATCCCTCACTTTCTCACTCAGATCCACTCCACACTGATCATGTCAGAGACACTCCTCACTTTTTATCACTAAAACATGGTTTATGATGCTTCGTCTCTTCAGTGACACTTGTGCTTTCTTTTTCTAAATCTCAGATGAAACATTGGAGTTTATCAGCCGCTGTTAAGCCAAACTCGCCTCCATCGCCTGATTAATCGCAGGAACGTTCTAGTTACAAATGACTTCTGTTACTCAGTAAAATCCTACAAGCAGTTGGAGACATCCGTCCAAAACAACAGTTTCAGATAAAAAGGTGCAAATATGTTACTCTTGTCCCGATGATCTCAGTCAGTCGGCATCTGTGGACAAAGTCTTTGCACTGTGCTCACCATGTTTGTTCTCACTAAGAGGAGACGTACGTACCGTGTGAACAAGCTGTGTGAAGCAGAAACATATTCACTTATCACAGCGCAGTCTAAGGAGCTTGGAAAGAAAAGCGTGTGGACTTCTTTAAGTTGCTTGAAGACGCTTCACCATCCGAGAAAAAATGTGAAACATTGGCATCCTCGAAAGAGTGACCTTTGACCTTAAGATGCAGATGGACTGCTGAGTCTTGTCCTGTGGAGGTGGCTCTTCTGTGTTGTGCCATGCGCTTGTGAAGTGGCTGTTTGGTCTCTCCAATGTAGAGGTCTGAGCATTCCTCGCTGCACTGTACAGCATACACCACATTGTTAAGTCTGTGTTTTGGCGTTTTGTCTTTCGGGTGAACCAGTTTCTCTCTGAGCGTGTTGCTGGGTCTGAAATACACCGGGATGTCGTGCTTGGAGAAAACTCTCCTGAGTTTCTCTGATACACCGGCTACATAGGGGATGACAATGTTGTTGCGTCTGTCCTTCTTATCCTCCCTCGCTGGTGTCTGGTCTTCTTTTCTGTGCCTCTTTGCTGACTTTAAGAACACCCATTTAGGATAGCCGCAGGTTTTGAGTGCTTCCTTTACATGTGTGTGTTCCTTCTTTTCCCCTTCAGGCTTAGAGGGAACATGTTCTGCCCGGTGGTGTAGGGTCCTGATTACTCCAAGTTTGTGTTCCAGAGGGTGATGGGAGTCAAAGAGGAGGTACTGGTCCGTGTGTGTGGGCTTCCTGTAAACTTCGATGTTGCCGTTCTCTTCAATGTGCACAGCGCAGTCCAGGAAAGGCAGACAGTCGTCCTTTGTGTCTTCCCTGGTGAACTTGATGTTTTTATCCACAGCGTTAATGTGCGCAGTGAAGGATTCCACTTCTTGTGTCTTGATTTTGACCCAGGTGTCGTCCACATATCTGTACCAGTGGCTGGGTACTCTTCCTTTGAAAGAGCCAAGAGCCTTCCTTTCCACTTCCTCCATGTAAAGGTTGGCTACAATAGGTGACACGGGGGAGTCCATGGCACAGCCATGTTTTTGTCTGTAGAAGCTTTCGTTGTACTTGAAATATGTAGTGGTGAGGCAGAGGTCTAACAGTGTGCAGATCTGATCGGGGTTGAAGTTGGTCCTGTCCTCCAAGGAGCTGTCTTCTTGTAGTTGTTTTCTGACGGTCTCCACGGCCTCCGTGGTGGGTATGCAGGTGAAGAGAGAGACTACATCAAAGGACACCATGGTTTCATCTGGATCCAGGGTAAGTTTCTGGACCTTGTCGGTGAAGTCGGTGGAGTTCTTGATGTGGGGTGGGGTGTTCCCCACGAGAGGAGCAAGGATGGTAGCAAGGTGTTTAGCAATGTTATAAGTGGCTGAGTTTATGCTACTGACTATGGGTCTGAGTGGGACAGCTTCCTTGTGGATCTTAGGAAGTCCATAGATGCAGGGTATGGCATCCCCTGGGTAAAGGCGGTGATATGTAAGGCGGTCAATGATTTTGTCCTTTTCAAAGTCTTGAAGGCAAGGTAGCTCCTTTGACTACGATGACCTGGATGACTGAGAACCTTCACAGATATAAACAGTTTGTGTTTTCAGTCTTCTTTTTGTCTGTGTAAACTATATCCATAAAATATTCAATTAAATATTTTGAATAAAAAACTTTGAACTTTGGACGCCCCAGGACAGGAAGCCCCAGAGTCTCCTCTGCTGCTGAGGGTAAACTCATCCGAGCCACCAGCCTCAGATTAGAGCCCAGATAGATGCCACACAGAGCTCCAGTAGCAGACAAATCTCTACAAGTTCAGAGGAGACTGTGTGAATCAGGCCTTTATGGTCAAATAGCTGCTGAGAAACCACGACTAAAGATTTGTTTGGACCAAGAAATACAAAGAATGGACATTAGACCAGTGGACATCTGTGCTTTGGTCTGATGAGTCCAAATCTGATCGCTGAGTGATCGCAAAGGGCCAACAAGAGCTCAGCATCTCTGGGAACTCCTTCAAGACTGTTGGAAACCATTTCAGGAGACGACCTCATGAAGCTCACCGAGAGAATGACAAGAGTGAGCGAAGCAGTAATCACAGCAAAGAGTGGAAATTATGAATAGTCTACATTATCAAACATGTTTTGAGTTATTTCACACTGTTTTGTTTACTAAATAATTCCATATGAGTGTGCACTCGTATTTTTGATGAGAATCTACAATGTAAATAGTTGTGAAAATAAAGAAAAACCATTAAATGAGACGTTAAATTCCCTACCAGCATTGCTCTGGGTCCCTGTGATCCAGAATTACACCTGGATCTCCTGGTTGGCCCTGAAACAACAACAGATTGGTCAAAACATTTACGAACCATCTGCTCTCATATGTTAATATGTGTGAACGGAATAATAAACTGGGAACTTGAGATACAGGGAGCGTTATGTGCTGTTGGCTTTCTCTGTTGTAAAGGAACAGGAAGTAGTTCGACGTCATTTAGATGAAGATACAGAAACCACTTTCTGACTGAAGAGAGTCCGATGCAACAATATTCAATTTGAAAAACCTACAAACACAGTCACTTTTACAGCTGGGTGCCATAGGAAGTGATGTCACGACCTCCAGCTGGCCCTGGTTCCCCAACTGGTCTATGTTTACCCTGCAGGAGGAACAGCTCACACTCTGTTAACATCATGAGCAGTGATACTGTTTAAATCAGTCACTATAGGCTTATCTGCACCGGTGAAGTGACGCACTCACCTGAGATCCTGGAAAACCAGGCATTCCTTTGGGTCCTGGTTCGCCGCCGTTCCCCCGGCTCCCTGCAGCAACATTAATGCCTGATTACGAGTGTATATCCTTGTCATCAATATGAATGAATGACAATATTTAAAGTTGCGTACACACACACACACACAGCTCCAGTGAATTTCTCTGGAAGTCTCTTTATGAGCCAAGTCCAACAGCTACACTACGCTGGAGTTAAACACATAACTGATGCCAAGGATCATTATTCATGAGAACTCTGTCTACTCGGCCAAAAACGACTGAAGGACTAAGTGTGTGCAGCTGCTCTGAATGAGCCTTTAGTGTTTGCTTCCTGGATGAGAAGTAGAGTAAAAAAGTGGTTAGAGATAGAAGTTTATATATCCCACAGGGACGTGATTAGGAATATGGGACCAAGGTCGTTTACAGCGCTCACTGGCTCAAAATGTGTTTCCGTGCTTGGGATTCGCTGGGTACTACAGGCCAAGCCACTCAACAACCTCACATGTGGATACCCATCCACTCACGAAAGCTCCAGAAATGAGACTTCTAAGAGCTCACAGTTTGATCCCAAGCAATCTTTGGTTCCAGGTGGAGTCCTGAATGCCACTTGGCTTTTGATACTCTCATTGACAAACTTAGCACTGCACCAGTTCTAGGTTTTGCTGATCCGGCATTGCCTTACATCCTCCACACTGACGCCAGTACCTCTGGATTGGGCGCCGCCCTTTACCAAGAGCAAGAGGGGAGACTTAGGGTGATAGCCTATGCCAGTAGGGCATTGTCATCCAGTGAAAGTCGTTACCCAGCTCACAAGCTTGAAGTTTTGGCACTGAAGTGGAGCGTGACAGAAACATTTCATGATTACTTGCATGGAGCAAATTTTACAGTGGTCACGGATAACAACCCTCTTACCTATATCTAGACATCAACAAAGTTGGATGCTACCGGCCATCGTTGGCTGGCTGTATTTCTACATTCTCGTTCAAGATACAGTATCGAGCTGGCAAGCAAAAACCTGAACCTGCTCAGAAAGATGAGGCACTAATAATCAGTTTGCTCAACAACATCTCTCAGCAACAGTGATGATGAAATATCAGCTGAAGTCGCTGATGCGATTTGCCAAAGCTGTCAGGACCCAAGCTGAGAATAGTTTGGTTGAATCCCTGTCCATCAACACAGTGCTTCCTGAGAATTACTCAGAAGATTCCCATGGACTTCCTGTTATTTCCACCATATCTATTTATCAAAAACAGAGAACCGATCCAACTCTCCGGGAGGTTATTCACCAGTTGGAGTCAGGAGAAAAGGTTCCCCCAACAGCCATGGAAGAGCTTCCTGAAATTCTCCGTAGAGAACTGAATAAATTGGAGCTGATTGATGGTATTCGCTATAGGAAGAGCTCAGTGGCCAGTGGATCTAAGAGCAGACCACAGCAACCTCCAGGTCCAAACTACTTGAAGGACTGTTTTGAGTTGACTGATATTTGTTGGATAAATGTTTTGAAGTTGTACAATCTGTATATTGCAGTTGAACTGTTTGTTAACCCAAAATGTGATGTCCACTGTTAAGAAGAGATTACCTGAAGTGCCTCAATGCTGTGCTTTATATTAATAAGTGTTGTGTAAAGTGCTTTGGGTCCTTAGGGACTAAGTAAAGCGCTGTACAAATGCAGGCCATTTACCATTTTACCCAACATGACAACACACCGCCAGCTCTACGTCAGTCATCTGTTTCCATCCCCCTCTCACACTGACCACTAGTAGTCTCCTCATGCCATCAGGGAGCGTTTGATTGGTTGTCGCTTACCAGCCAATTCGGTGCAGTGAAAGAGGTCGTGTTTCATCACAAGCAGGGATGAACCACCAAGGAGCTGGTGGTGGACTTCAGAAGGGGTCAGCACAGAGACTACAAGCCCATTATCATCAATGGAGCTCCAGTGGAGAGGGTGCAGTCCTTCAAGTATCTTGGTGTCCACATCTCCTCAGACCTGACATGGGCTGCCCACATTCAGGTCCAGACCAAAAAGGCTAGGCAGCGCCTGTATCACCTACGACAACTGAAGAAGTTCAGGGTCTCTCCAAAGATCCTCAGGATTTTCTATACAGGACTCTTCCAGATATTGTCTATCCTGTAAAATAGTCAGATGTCTATTCTTATTAATGTACAGAATTCACCTGCTTGCTGCTACTACTGCACATTCACGCAATGTGTGTATACATATACACACACTCACACACACACACACACACACACACACACACACACACACATAATGTTCTTCCTCTACAGCCCCCCCTCCCCCCAAGTTTTTGCACATGTTGAGGAGCGTGTCAGGCTACATTTCACTGTGTGTTATACTTGTATAACTATGCATGTGACAAATAAAGAACCTTGAACATGCTTACACCCTGATACAAGGGCTGTTTTTGTTGCTATAGATCATTTCTGCTTCAACAGCTGGAAGATGTTTTCTCTGAACTGTACTCAGGCTTAAAGTCTTCATTTTTATTACAGGTGGACGGAAAACACAGTTAGCTCTGTGTGTGTGTGTGTGTGTGTGTGTGTGTGTGTGTGTGTGTGTGTGTGCGTTCTACCTGACTGTGACTTGTCTCCTGTCTTCAGTGTTGTTGATGCTCGTCCGTCCCGCCTGCTCCTGACTGAACGCAGAGCAGAAGAGTCATCACAATATTTTTCTGGATGATACATTTTAACAGCCAACATCAGTTTACAGTCAGAGGTGCATCGTCCCATTGAAGCACACAGACTCGATGATTTGAATTATTGTCTGCTAACACTTTAGTGACTGAGAACCATGACAGGCTTTTAAAATGCAGCTCTATGATGTCCCCCCAACAATCCTAGCTCGGCCACGCTTATTGAAGAGAACACAAGTGTGGTTTAGAAGCTGATCAGATTTATCAGACTTGGTTAATAAAAGCTGACTCTGCGGCTACGTCCACACGTACACGGGTATTTTTGAAAACGCAGATTTTCCGTTTTCGTTTTAAAAAATAATCCCGTCCACACATAAACGCAGAAATGAAGGAAAACGCTGCTATGAACATGCCAAAGCAGCAGGTGGCGCTAGATTCCTATCCGTGCAGAAATGTTGGCCAATCAGAAGTCTAGAAGCCTCGGTGGGAAAAAGTAAACAAAGCTGGGGCATAGAAGCAGAACCGAGTCGTATGTGTGGAGGGACAGTAACTGTGTGTATATGTAAGCATTTAAACACTGCAGAGAGTAGAATTAACAGTATTGTAGAAATTCATTTCACCGAAACAATAACGTGGCGCACAGTGTGACGTCACAAAAGGCGCACACCTTTGACGCTGCGTTTTTTTCCGTTTTTCTCGTCCACACGTAAACGCAAAAACTGAGTTTTCAAAAATATCCACCCTGGCCGGAGTTTTTAAAAATTTCCGTTTTCAGTGACCGAGAACGCCGTTTACGTGTGGACAGAAGGTGCAAACGCATAGAAAAATCTGCGTTTTCAAGAATACCCGGGTACGTGTGGACGTAGCCTGAGAATCACAACATTTAATTAAATACAGACAATTCTGAACAAAGCACAGTTTGCCTGCTGAAGAAGTGTACGTAGGACTATAACGTAGAATTAAAAGTCAAAATGCCTTAAATAAATTCTGTAGAGTGAAGTTAAATAACTACGGTCACATGAAAGTTTCTCAGGGCTGTGTGTAGTGCTGAGAAACCGTTCTTTAGCCACACAGCGCACCTGACCGACAGCCTGTCAGCGATCAGGTGTCAGTGCAGTCAGACGACACGCAAAATAACACAGATGAGTTTGTCTGATATTCTTGATGCGTCTCAGAAAATATTAAAGATAAATATAAATCAAGTTGGCGCTCAGCCCAGCAGCTAGATTTATATTTAAAAGACACAAATCTAATCTGGACATTTACAAAAAACGAAACAGCCTGCCTAAACCAACAAACGAACACTTCCAGGACGTTCGCTCTTATCTGAAGCAAAGAATTCCAGCAGTATCTTCCCTCTGAAGACAGATTAATGAGAGGATGATGTATCCATACACCAGATATTTGGCTGAAATGCTGCTCAGTAAATCACTGACTCCACGTTGAACTCGGTCATCTACTTTTACAGACCAGTTTCTGATCATCTCGGTCTTTGATGGCAAAGCTGTGTGAGCTTAGCAGCTGCAGGGCACCGACATGTTCATCGGCCTGGATCTCCCTGAGCTGTCCAGCACCATGACCAGCCAGCTTTATTACAAATAAATTACACAACAGTGAAACTAAAGATGTGAAAGTTAGCACCATCCAAACACCATGATGCACAAGCATCGTGGTGTTTACTACTCATGGTATGAGCATCAGTCGTTACCGTAACAGACGGCACAGCTCTTGACCCTCCTCAGGTCAGCAGCCGGCTCCTGTGGCCTCCTCAGCACCGTGAAGATGGAGTTTCCTGTGTCGTCAGCCTGAGAGGAGACAGCAGCTACCGTTACCGACCGCTTCGCTCGTTCATGACAAACAGAATTCCTCTTCGGTCCATCTGTCTTGTATGTGCTTTATAACTGACAGCCATAAGATAAGATAAGATAAGATAAGATAAGATAACCTTTATTAGTCCCACACGTGGGAAATTTGATGAGAGAAGGCTTCAGGCACCACAGCTGTTTCTTCCTGTTGTACACTAACTTCTGGCTACACACTGTAAACATAACTGGAGCCGCACAGGGAGACTAAGTGCACAATGAGCTGGAACGACCTAATTGGTTAAATATGTTGTTTTTTTATTTATAAGTTGTGTACACAGGAACAAGAATAACTTGTATTTAGCTTACCTGGCATTAACATTTTAATATTATTTTTGTGATTTCTTGTTGACCCTGTTTATTTGATACAGGCCAGGTGACCCTTTTGGGTTTAAAAAGGATGGCGAGCCGGACTCGTTTTGATACAGATGTGTGTTATTTATGGGGAACATTTTTTGATTTGAGAACCTATATTGCTTAATATAAGCTACAGGATTATTTAGTTGTGTTTGTGCACCCCAACTGGCTTTTTCTTTGTTTTGTTGAAATACATGATACCTGCAAAAGCTTTTGTGTTGTATTTATTAATTATTGACAATCAACTCCAGTAGCCGTTCTTACATCTTCTGATTAATAATAGCCCGATATTTAGCTTAATACCTGATATGCATTCATTCATTAGCGCTTTGTTAGTGTTACATGAGCATACCATCACGATAGGACTCACCTGTGGCCCAGCAGCACCTGGGAGGTTCTCGGGTTCCTCTCTCACCAGGTGAGTCAGATATCTGTGCACAGTAACAGACCTTCTCACCACCGGGAGCTCTTCTTCCATTACGACCCTGCACAAGAAAGAAAAACATGAATCAAATGTATTTATTAACAGCGTTGTAAACCAGAGCGACCCTGTGCGTCACAAAAAAGGTCTTATAAAATCTTTAAAGTTGTATCTGTGCGATTAAGGCAACAGATTAAAATGTGACTGAAGACTTTCAGCTTCGGTTTATCAAAGGTTTTATTAACTGTTCAGGGATGTCAGACAGTTTCATGCACAGCCTCCAATTTTCAAAAGCTTTAAAAGCAATTGGAAAAAAAACACAATTCAATATAATTAAATAATATATTTATATTAATATAAATATAAGTTTTTAAACTTGGATGAAAATCCAATGACTGCCTGATGTCTCTACAGTCCCTGCAGGACTGTAGAGACATCCAGGGACAAAACCCAAAAAACTTTAATTGTTAGTGCTTTTAATTGACAGGATTGTGTGCTGGGATTATGTGATCAATATGTTTTAGTCTGCACTTAAAATGAGCATTTGAATTAAAGTTGACAGCCTGTTCATTATTTACAGTCTTGCTGTTGTTGGGGGTGGGGAGGAGTGAGCAGGGTGAGTAGAGGAGGTGTCAGAGGTGGAGCAGCAGCAGTGGGGGTGGGTGAGGGTTGGAGACCGCCTCATGATGAATCAAACCCGTTGAAGTAATGATTCAGTTCGTTTGCCCACCTCGAGATGGCTCTGAGGCCCCTCCAGACCTCACCAACGTTGTTCTCTCGAAGCTGGTTGTCCATCTTCTGCCTGTAGCTGTCCTTCCCTTTCCTTATCAGTCCCCTCAGCTCTCTCTGCACCCTTTCCAGCTCCTCCTTGTCTCCAAATTTGAAGGCCCTCCTCTTCTGCTTGAGGACGGCTTTAATTTCTGGGGTAATCCAAGGTTTGTGAAATGTATTTATGTATTTATTCAAACTGGTATAATGTATACTGTGGTGGAAGGTTGGGATTTAAGAATTTACCTGAAAGTGGAATAATGGTTTAGTCTGTGACAGCTGAACATATTTAAGGCTGTCATTAGAGGGTTGATGTGCTGTGAAGAAGCTCGACAAGTGAATTGTTTGTAAGGAGCTGTAAGGCAAATAAATACTTATTGTTCCACTACACTTGCCTTGGTCCATCTTACTGTGTTTCCAGCCGCTAAGGGCCGCCCTGTTACAATGCTCAACTGAGAGGAACACCGGCGGCAGACCCAGAACCAATGAGAGAGATTATATAGATCCGCTTGCCCGGGAATGTCTTAAATGTTCACTCCCCCAGTGCACGAGCTGAATGTGGAGTAGCAAAAGGGTCCAGCAATCAGTGATTAATGACACAGGTTTGATGCTACACTGGTACAACGAGCTTTACAAATACTCTGTGAAAGCTGCCAAAAACACTGAGAACAAACAAAAAGGCCCATGAATAAAAACCCTGTCAGACCGCAATACTTCACATACTCAAGACCAGTTATGTAACTAAATGAAAAACATCAGGAAACTCTTAAACAAATCTGTTTATACAAGAGGCCAAGTGCTTTGTAACTGCAAATCAGCCTTCATGTAACAGCATGAACGAGATGTCGTAAGTCTGATGAGCTCACCAGAATCATCTCCAGCATCCATCACTGATCCAGATGGATGTAGAAAAATGAACCTTACAGTTCAGCCCCAACATTTAACACTATAAATAACTGAGACCCCCAAAAGCTGCAGTTCGTCTAATGTCCACCCGATGCTCCTAAAACGAGTCTCCTTACCAGCAGACACCTTCTCGTGCAGTTACCTCTGATCCCCTAAAACTCGACCATAAAGTCGTGGCTTCAAAGGACTACTCCACCAACCAGTGGGTGATGTCATGGTCACTACTTCCATGTTTTACATGCAGAGTATGGATGTGTCTTACCAGTGTCCCTGGGCTGCCGGGGTCTCCTTTGGGTGCTGGTCTGGTGCCGTCGACACCCGGGGTGCCCCGTCAGACAAACAAATCCAGAGTCGTGTTCGGTTCTTGAGCTTCCAGCTGTTTGTGGAGCTGCTGTCGGCCTTCTGACAGAAGAAAGAGCAGATTTTACATTTTTACTGACATTAAAGACATTTAAGTTTCCTTGTATCTAGTCTGGTCACGTGTATGTTATCTTTCCATTTAGTTATTTTACTTTCTGTGTTTCGTCCTTTTGTCTCCTCGTGAAATCAGTCGTGTTTGTTTAATATCGAGTTCCTGCTCATTACTCCTGATTTGTGCCAGCTGTGTGCACAGCTGTCTGCCTGATCACCCTCACTGTCCCCTTCAGCGGTTTCTAGTTTTAGTGTTTATTCCCAATTACATTTAAGTAAGAGTAAAGCTGCCCTTTCAGTTTCTTATTTTGTGATTTTTGTTTACTCTTTTCTTTGTTTGGTACTTTGGACATTAGACTCAAACTGCTCGCCTGCGTCATCTACCAGCAAAGTCCTGCAGTAGTCCAGAGCTCTCCTATACCCCTGGGAGACTCGTAGTGCAGCCTAGATCCCGGCTAAGAGGTGACCGTGCTTTTGTCCTGGCAGCCCCGAGCTTCTGGAACAATCTTCCTGCTGCTATTCGCGCCTCTAATTCCATCTATTCATTTAACACGCTGTTAAAAACTTGGCTGTTTGACCGAGTGTTTTCAGCTAGTTAGTGCACATCCCCTATATTTTATCCTATAGTATTTATCTTCTACTGATGCTCCACTGTATAAATACCCCCACCTTATATTTATACTCAGTAATTCTCTTTTAAATTATATTCTGAAGTTTTATTGCTTATTTTATCTGTACTTTTTAGGGTTTTTTGGACTCCTATATCTTATATTCTAACCTTGTTGTGAAGCACTTTGATGTTTAAATGTGCTATAAATAAAGTTGTATTGCCTGCGATGCTGTGGTAGATATATCAATATCATATCATATCAAACATCCTTGAAAGAGTAGTTGTCAAACAGCTAACAGATCATCTGCAGAGGTTTATTTGAAGAGTTTCAGTCAGGTTTCAGAGCTCAGCACAGCACAGAAACAGCTTTAGTGAAGGTTACAAATGATCTTCTTATGGCCTCTGACAGTGGACTCATCTCTGTGCTTGTCCTGCTAGACCTCAGTGCAGCGTTCGATACTGTCGACCATAATATCCTATTAGAGCGATTAGAACATGCTGTAGGTATTACAGGTACTGTGCTGCAGTGGTTTGTATCATATCTATCTAATAGACTCCAGTTTGTGCATGTAAATGGAGAGTCCTCTTCACACACTGAGGTTAATTATGGAGTTCCACAGGGTTCAGTGCTAGGACCAATTCTGTTTACATTATACATGCTTCCCTTAGGCAGTATCATTAGAAGACATAGCATACATTTACACTGCTATGCAGATGACACCCAGCTCTATCTGTCCATGAAGCCAGATAACACACACCAATGAGTTAAACTGCAGGAATGTCTTAAAGACATAAAGACCTGGATGGCCGCTAACTTTCTGCTTCTTAATTCAGATCAAACTGAGGTTATTGTACTCGGCCCTGAAAAGCTTAGAAATATGGTATCTAACCAGATTCTTACTCTGGATGGCATTACCTTGGCCTCCAGTAACACTGTGAGGAACCTTGGAGTCATTTTTGACCAGGACATGTCCTTCAACGCACACATTAAACAAATATGTAAGACTGCTTTCTTCCATTTGTGCAACATCTCTAAAGTTAGAAATATCCTGTCTCAGAGTGACGCTGAAAAACTAGTTCATGCATTTATTACTTCCAGGCTGGACGACTGTAATTCATTATTATCAGGATGTCCTAAAAACTCCCTGAAAAGCCTTCAGCTGATCCAAAATGCTGCAGCAAGAGTCCTGACAGGGACTAGAAAGAGAGAGCAGATTTCTCCTGTTTTGGCTTCCTGTTAAGTCCAGAATTCAAAATCCTGCTCCTCACATACAAGGTCTTAAATAATCAGGCCCCATCTTATCTTAATGACCTTGTAGTACCATATCAGCCTATTAGAGCACTTCGCTCTCGCTCTGCAGGCCTACTTGTTGTTCCTAGAGTATTTAAAAGTAGAATGGGAGGCAGAGCCTTCAGTTTTCAGGCCCCTCTTCTGTGGAACCAGCTTCCAGTTTGGATTCAGGAGACAGACACTATCTCTACTTTCAAGATTAGGCTTCAAACTTTCCTTTTTGCTAAAGCATATAGTTAGGGCTGGACCAGGTGACCCTGAATCCTCCCTTAGTGATGCTGCAATAGACGTAGGCTGCCGGGGATTCCCATGATGCACTGGGTGTTTCTTCTTCACTCACTATGTGTTAACAGACCTCTCTGCATTGAATCATATCTGTTAATAATCTCTGTCTCTCTTCCACAGCATGTCTTTATCCTGTCTTCCTTCTCTCACCCCAACCAATCACAGCAGATGGCCCCGCCCCTCCCTGAGCCTGGTTCTGCTGGAGGTTTCTTCCTGTTAAAAGGGAGTTTTTCCTTCCCACTGTCGCCAAAGTGCTGCTCATAGGGGGTCATATGATTGTTGGGTTTTTCTCTGTATCTATGAAGCGCCTTGAGGTGACTTTTGTTGTGATTTGGCGCTATATAAATAAAATTGAATTGTTCCAACTTAATACCTCAGGCAGCAGAAACCCAAGAAAGAGGAGGGAGACGAGGAACCATCATGGAAGTACAGGCCCCTGCACGGTATGTACCACCGGCAGGTAGAGGAGATGGCTAATATCCAGAAATCCTACCAGTGGCTGGACAAAGCTAGACTTAAAGGGAAGCTCTAATAATATCAAGAGCTGGAGAGGATGTGGAGGGTGAAGGTAACAGTGGTCACAGTGGTAATCAAAGCACTTGGTACGGTGACCCCCAAACTAGGCAAGTGGCTCCAGCAGATCCCAGGAACAACATCGGAGATCTCTGTGAAGAAGAGTGCAGTCCTAGGAACAGCTGAGATACTGTACATAGTGATGGGACGTTCTGTATCGAGGCTTCGGAGCGTGTGTCGAGTAATGGAGGGGGCGTTTCCGCGAAGTGCGTATCGAGGCTTGCTTCATTTATGGGAGGAGCTGAAAATGATGACGTCCGAAGCCTCGCTGCCCGGCTGTACCACGTGACTGGTTCATGAAGTGGTTCGAACTTTGCCGCGAGCTATGACAGCGATATAAACCCCTCAGACTTCATTCAAAATGTGGGTGTTTGATGGAGAGTTGCGGTTAGTGAGAGTTTGGAGACCGTTTGGAGGTTTATGAGAGTGAGGAGAGAAAGTCAGGAGAGAATGGAGCCAGCTAAGAAGAGGAGGATGTCCTCCCCTGTGTGGGAACATTTTGATCTTATTCCTCCCAACAAGGTATGTAAATTTCTACAGAAGATGTATTTTCATGATACTGATGGTGCAATAAAACTTATGTTAAGCTGTCGTTACTTTTGTACAAGGTGAAGTGTTTGCTATGTGCCAGGGAGCTGGGATATAACAACAACACCTCATCCATGCTTAGGCACTACAGAGCTTTGCATGAGAATAAGAGGAACACCGATTGTGGAGCAAGACCAGGTGAGCCATCAAATGCAATGATAATATAGGATGCAGTAATGTTACTAAATGATATAACAATATTATACAGCTGTTATAAGTTACGTGTGTGATATTTATATTTGTGCTTTGTCTTTATTGTCTTTCCTCAGGAGAACAATCTCAAATAGATGAAGACCTGGTTACCATGGTGATTGAGGACTCACAGCCATTTAGCATTGTGGAGGACAAAGGATTCAAAAGATTTGTTAAATCATTAAATCCCAGCTATGTTCTCCCCACTAAAAAGGTCATAAAAGCAGTGAAAATTTAGTTTTTACAGAATAAAATGTGAACAGGCAGGACTGAGGCTCAAAGCCTCAGTGTGTAGCTGTCCATACCTCAACGTTACAAAAGCACAACTACTGTCCACACCCCAACCACACCTCACCTCACAGTAAATGATCATTTCCATTTCAAGCATTTCCAAATAATCATTTTCCATACTGCCAGTATAAATATACACAGTATACTGCCATCACTACAATATAGATGTTTTACACACTCCTTTTGTTGTTGACATTTACAGGCTGTGTGCAAAATGCCACACTCTTCAAATTCATGCCAGCTATTATTTTTACGTCCAGTAGGTGTCCTGCTAGAGCAAATGAAGCTTCATGAAGCTTCGCGTTGGGGTGAACCAATTGGATGAAAAGCTTCAGTGCTTCATGAAGCTTCATCTGCCCATCACTAACTGTACAGGACTCACACAGACAGGACTGGAACTCAAAACGCTGCCTTAATGCTGAAAAACCCTCATAAAAATAACTCAAAAACAAAAAGTAGAAACACTGGAACACGACAAACACACGGCATGGAGAAAGTACGACACAAAAGAGAGCAAAGGCAAACAGAGGGCTTATATACACAGGGAGTAATCAGGGAATGGGAAACAGGAGGGAGACACAGCTGGGAGAGATTAGGACTAACGAGACAGGGGCAGGTAAAACTGAATACACTGACATAGGACTGGGACTATCAAAATAAAACAGGAAATAAGACACAAATCACAAACACTCAAACGTGACACTGAAGGATAGACAGAAGGAATATAACCCATGAAACAGAAGACAGTGACTTAAACTAGAGGCCAGAACAACAAATGACACAAAGAGAACAAAACCCTTAGTGCACTGTATTGTTAATTTGAAGAAAGAAAGACAAAATCTGAGATCTCACAGTACTATTTCAGGATTAAAGAGTAAACAGTATTTCAACTTTAACCCTGAAATATTATATAATTTTATAATAATTATTATTATATAATTTATTTCATTACCGAAATATTTTTATTTTCAAAATTAACAAAAATAAAAAAGATCTTTGATTAAAGCACAAAGATCTGAGATAACAGTTGAAACAGCATGAGGGGCATAAGGCAGTGTCAGTCCATGCAACATTCATCAGGCAGCACATTCTCAATGAATCCCAATCTGAAGAGGCGGCTGCACAGGCGTGCCAAGGTAAGAACCACGCTCGTCTTTTTGGGCTGAAGCGTTAATGCCCGTCTGCTCTGACACACCGTGAGCTGCTGCAGCTCAGTCTGTAGGTTGAGCTCCACTAAAAGTCTCAGCAGACAAGCAGCTGCTTTCACAACATCACAGCTGGAATCACACAAAACTGACCTGTGATCAGACATCATCAGGTGATATTTCAGGAGGAGACAGACGGTAAACTGCGCATGCAATCATTTCCTCTCTGACACAACAGGAAATTCCAAACTTCCCAAATTGACTCAGAAAAATCTGCATATTTTCTTTGACCGCAAGATCAAAGAGAAAAAGACGTGAACCCACTTACAGCTCTGCTGCAGCAGCATCAGCACCTCTGCAACCAAACACAGCTGATCCAGAGCTGCAGCTCAGGGCTGCTTTTAGAGGAGGAGAGGGGCGATGGCGGGGGGGTGGAGGAGGAAAGGTGGCACCTCCTCCGGCTCCTCCCGTCATCTTCCTCATTAGAGGTGGATTTACATGTTTGACTTGTGAATCAAAAGGATTTTCTGGTCACACTGAAGCATCTGTTGTGAGTTTTGGAGAGAAAGCAACACATCGTCTGCACATAGACTGATTTTATGTTTACATTTTATGCCCTTAATCACTGTATTCTGTCTAATTGCTGCTGCTAGTGTTTCGACAAACACTGCAAACAGTGAAGGGGAGAGTGGGCATCCCTGCCTGGTGCCCCTCAGGAGACAGACGCTGGACGATGTTTGCTCATTTGTTCGGACACAGGCTGTTGAGGAGTTTTGTGTAAAGTTGCAAATAAAAATTTCCAGTTAACTCTTTAAAATGTGTGTAGAGACACGGGAGCAGAGAGCACGAGGCAGTTGGGAAGAAGACGTGGCACGAGAGCCAATGAACTGTTTACATCGCTGTAAATAAACGCACTCGTCATCATTAAGAGTCCTGCATCTGGGTCTTCACTCCCACATCCCCACGGTTGGCCAGCGCTAACCGTGACAAAGAAAGAATATTCCTTACTGTTGGGGTGAAGGGAGCGCCAAAGTCGCAAAGCCAGCATCGCTCATCTACAGTTTGATTATATTTGTGGACTGCGCTGACTTCCTGCTGTGTTGAGCCTTTCTCTCTATTTAGTCCGAAGATGAGGTCGAGTGAGTAATTTAGGTGTTCAGAGAGTGCAGTGGAAGAATGAGGCGTCGTCAACATTTGGGCCATATTCACTTACGATACACAGCTTGTTGTCAAGTATAGATCATTTAATAATTATGAATCTAATCTCTTGATCTATGACTGTGAGTACTTTCAAATCAATATTTTTATGTCTATTGCTAACCCCTTTGTAGCTCACTACATACATACAGGCTGAGAACACGTTAGGAAACCTGTGACAGGCCTGTGGGTCATGGTCTCGGTCATATCACCCAGTGTTTGGAGTTCCTTGTGTCCTTTGTCATGTTGTGTTACTATTTGTGTTTTAGGTCCAAGGTTTATTCAGTTTATTAGATTTCCCCTCGTGTCTTTGCCCTCTGTCTCATGTTCCTCTGTTTCCTGTTTTATTGTGAAGGTCTCGTGTTTCCGTGTTTGTTCCTCGTTATCCGTCTCTCATGTCAGCGTCTCCCTCATGGTTGTGTGCGTTTCCCAGTGTTCCCAGTATCGTTTTGTATTCCCTTTTCCATTCTGAGCAGTAAAGCTGTATTTTGAGTTCATGTTTCAGTGCATGAGTCTGCGTTTGGGTCCGCTCTGTGCTGCCTGCACAGTTATGTGTCTGTTGTAAGACAACGTCTGCCTGGAGTTTTTCACGCTGGTTAAATATCTTTCTGTGCATTTTTAATGGGGCAAAACTGGAATTCACAGACTAATGAATAACATCACATTTCATCTTTACAGTCTGTGCAAAGTGAGGGACATGCCTGCTTCCTGATGATGCTCCCTTTGGCTCGTAGCGCTGCTGGTGGACCGTCCTGGAGCGGTGACACCGCCGGCGCTGAAGGTCATGTGACAGCCTTCAAACCCAAAGACGCATGATTTTCTTTTACAAAGGCTGGAATCCAATAAAACAAAAAGACTTAACACAAATGAATAATCACACTAATCTTTCTTTGTATTATAGAAATAAAATAAGGTGGAATAAAATCATTACTTTTGCTCTGTGGGCCCGAGTAGTGTAGTCAGTGTTTCAGGATTGCTGAAGAATCCCACGAGGCAGAGCAGCATCGTCCTGTGTTATGTATCATGGTATTAAACCTGCTTTTTACCAACAGAGGGGGGAAACTCCTTTCAGGTGAGTTACTGTTATTACTTCTGTGCTCACATTTGGAAGTGAAATGTAATGTTTAAAGACAGCAAAGACGATTAAAACCACAACTTGTCTAATAGACACCAGTTTACTGAGCTCCAAGTCTTAAAATGATCAAATAAATAAACCATGAGACTTCAGGCTGATGGGGATGTTTGTGTTTCCATCTTTCTTCACAATAAAAAATGACCTGTGATAAAGTCTTTGAGCGTGTGATCACAAAAACATCAGATACCAGTCTGGAGGATAACTCCAGCCTTCACGATGGTGCATCCCAGTAAACGACTCTATCATCCTGTCACTGTTATGTAACTCGTTGTACAGTAAATTATCCAAAGGAAAACCCGTTAAGTTCAAAAACTGTTGTATGAAAAGACTGTTTTTAACAGGAAGCGATGGAGCTCAGAGCAGCGCAGCTTCCACTGCCGCACGCTGCAACGATCACTCGATGCAGAGACGTGTGGCGTCCCTGTGCTGCAGAGTGGGCAGCGTCGCTGCTGAGCGCTTACCAATAACTCATTTTTACTGAGTGAGGGAGCCTGGGCCTGCTGACTGCTTCTTAGGCATTGCAGCGCCACCTTGAGGCAGGAACACAGCACAGCAGTACCGTCTTTGACCTGAACGCAGAGGTTGAACCTCGCGTGACAGGATCACTGAATATTTCATATGAGCTTTAACATATCAGGTGGATAATGTTTTAAACTTTGTTGTGCTGCGTTTATCTGTTTTAATGTCAGGTTTGGGTTGTTTTCACTGAAATCCTGAAGAGGCACACAGACACGGACACATGTCGGACTTTTATCTAAACACAAACTTTTATTCAGAAACAAACAGTACAAAATACATGCAGCTGTTTCAGAGGAGCTGCTTCAAGGCGCCTGCCAGCTTTGGAAATATTTGGATTTTAAAGGCAGGTTTTAATATTTTCAACAGCAGGGGGCAGCGTTTCTTGAGCTGGCGTTGTTTTAACTTTAGTTTTTGATGTTTCTAAATTTTCTCACAGATTTTGTTTGCCCGGCTGCAGCTGCAAAGGCACTGCACCAACGCCTGGTAGAAATTTGCATCACAGTCCTGCTTCCTTTGGCATCTGTTAAACATAATTCATAAAGGTTTTAGGCATAAAATCATTTTTCAACACATTCTCGTGATGTCTTTTCTTGGAAGCATTTAAAGTATTTAAAAATGAAAATACCTTTAAAAATAGCACCCTGTGACATAAAAAAGATTATTCCATTTCAGTAAAGTAGTTTCAGAGGAGTGAACTAAACTAATCATACATGGGTGGAGGACAAGGCGGCTCCTTGTGTGTGTTTAAGTCTTTACACTTTAACTGCCCAGAACAAAACCCACTGTGGACGAAGCTGCTCTGAGGTCGCTCTGCTGCTGTGTCAGCTCTCAGTGCAGATCGGTGGCCCGGCGCCTCATCTGTGCTTTGACAGACAAACTCTCTCGCATTCTGCCTGCGTCGCAAAGCGGTTTTCGTTGCCTCCGCAGCCGCTGTACCAGAAACGGGAGCAGACGCTGCGTTTGTGGTCGAAGAACCACCTGACCGTGTAATTCACACAGTCGCCAGCATCCTTGCCGAGGAAGCAGATGCCTGCAAGAGGTGACAGGAGCGAGGAGGCAAAATCAGCTCACAGAAAAACAAACTCAATAAAACAGAACAGAAGAATAGAAGAGCCCTTTATTGTCATTGTACATGTGCAAAATTATGGGCGCTCTGCAACGGAGGAAGAAAATATATCAATAGTAAAGGGCTTCAGGAATACATAGCAGACAGATCGGGGTCAGCAACCTTTAACACCCAAAGAGCAGTTTGGACCCAGCTTGTTGTTACCATAGTTCATGGAGGAGCTGCTCACTTACGTTTGTGGATCCAAAGATCCATGCTTGGCCTGCCTGGGGTTGAAAGCCTCGATAAATCCACGGCGCTTCGGCGGGTACGGTTATTTTGAGCGATGAAGAATACTAACATATCATTTTATTTTTGTATTTCAAGATCACGATAATCTTCCAATTGCGAACTACAAGTTAAAAAAGAACCAAGACAATTAAAATACACTTCAGTTACTTGTCATTTTTTTCCAAACCACGTGGAGCCGCAGTATAAGGACTAAAGAGCCGCAGGTTGCGACCCCTGCTCTAGAGGAATGTGAGTGTGTGAGCGTCCTGAGTGATGAGGGTCACTCAGACCATGCCTCAGATTGGTGGGCAGGGGTCGGGGAAGAAGCTGTTAGTGAGTCTGGAGGTGTGGCAGCTGACTGACCTGAGGCGCAGACCAGAGAGCAGTGGGTCAAACAGGTGGGGGGCGGGGTCACCTGTGATGGCCCTGGTTTACTTGAGACAGGAGGATCTGGCGATGGCCTCCAGGTGTGTCAGAGGGCAGCCAGTGATTTTTTGGGGGGTGTTAATGACCCTCAGTGCAGCCTTCCTGCTCTCAGTCGTGGCCCCTGAGTACAAACACAGGAGGATCACGCTCTCCACTGAGGAGGGTAGAGCAGCAGCTCTGGGCCTTCTTTGCCAGGGTGTTTGATTTTATTTTTGCAGACTATTATTAAATGCATAAACAATGAAGAGTGAACTGAACAGGAAGTCTGAGCTCGGATATCTGCCGTCTGCTCTGAAGGCTGGGAAATATCAGTCGTTGTCCTCACACGGTAGGCTAGCAGGACACTGGGCACAGTTTATGTATCGAGCTGCAAAGTGCAGCTGTGCTTCTTACTAATAACACTGTAACCTCCTGACACCCAGCACACTCGTTTATGTCCTCTGAAGGGGAATTTATTTTAGTCTGTATCTTTTGACCGGTTTGAGCTACCCCACTAAAAGACTTTCCCTCAGTTCTCGGCTGGTTAAACTGAAGTAGGCTGAATGTTTGTGGCTCATGTTTTGGTCAATGTCTCCCTATTTGATGATTGCAGACTGTAGGTGCGATGTCACTGAGATCATCTGCGTTCCTCAAACTCAGCGTTCTTCCCGTCATCGTAGCGAGGAAGAGAAAGGACAGTGTGACTGAGAGCAGGTGGATGCTCACCTGTGGACACAAAGCTGTCCAGCTGCTTCGTCGGCTCCACGTCCACATCTGTCAGAGACCAAACAGTCAGCAGGGAGTGCGAGCTAAAGCTGCAGAGCTTCAGTGAAGCAGGTTTCATTAGAGCACTTTACAACACCACAGGCTGAGTTACACCCACAGGGGAGAAATAAACAGCAACACAGACGGCCATAAACAGGCCAGTGATCCGAGTGTGTGCTTGTTAATGATGTGGACTCACTGACGACTGAATGTGAACCCTTCGTGGTTAAAATCTGTTTGTTTTTAACTAATTAGAAACATGTCTGTAAAGGTTCTCAGTCATCCAGCTCATCGTAGTCTGAGGAGCTTGGAAAGAAAAGCGTCTGGACTTCTTTAAGTTGCTTGAAGACGTTTATGCTTCTTCAGTTCTTAGAGCAACTGGTTTAAGCCCCGGCCCAAGAGGGGACGACGGACCCCCTAATGATCCTGTACCTAATCACACGAGCCGAGGTATGAAAACAGGTGCAGGTCACAATCAGCCAAGGGTTTGGGTGAAACCTAACTCCACCCTATCATGTGATTTCATTCCCGACGCCTTAACACCCAATCACATCTTGGGCCTTCTGACCTCAGGGAATCACCCTCTTTGCTGATTTGATGAAAGCCCAATTAGGATAACCGCATGTTTTAAGAGCTTTCTTTACACGTGTGGGTTCACCCAACATCTTGGTTGATTGTGACCCCCACCCATTTTCACACCCAGGCAGAGGATCAATAGGAGGTCCACGACCCTCGTAGGGACACTCCCACAGGGCTTAAAAATCTGGGACGCTCCACCAGTCGCTCTGAGAACTGAAGAAGCTTCTCGGGTGAAACGTCTTCAAGAAACTGAAAGTGCAGATGCTTTTCTTTCCAAAATGTTTTTGAATGTTACTGAGCACTAATTAGTGAGTGTGTGTGTGTGTTTATGTGTGTGTGTGAGTGCTCTACCTGTGAGGTCAGCTCCTGAAAACGACCTCTTTCTTTTGCTCAGAGTGTTGATGACGCTCAGGTTTCTTGCCAAGATTCCCGTCTGCTCCTGGAACCAGTTTCTCGGCTGATCGGAAATCTCCAGCTCCCAGTCTGCTGAGCCCTGACTGGACACAGAGCAGCGGCACTCGCTGAGCCATCACAATAGCTTTCTGAATAACACGTTTAATTATTGCTGCTCCGAAACTGCTGTTTACTAACATTTATGTGCTTTATATTTCAAGGCATAGAAATACTACAGAGAAACCCAACAATCAGACGACCTCATATGAACAAGAACTTGGCAACGGTGGGAAGGAAAAACTCCCTTTTAACAGGAAGAAACCTCCAGCAGAACCAGGCTCAGGGAGGGGCGGGGCCATAAAAAACAAACTGGAGTCTATTAGATAGATATGATACAAACCACTGCAGCACAGTACCTGTAATACCTACAGCATGTTCTAATCGCTCTAATAGGATATTATGGTCGACAGTATCGAACGCTGCACTGAGGTCTAGCAGGACAAGCACAGAGATGAGTCCACTGTCAGAGGCCATAAGAAGATCATTTGTAACCTTCACTAAAGCTGTTTCTGTGCTGTGATGAGCTCTGAAACCTGACTGAAACTCTTCAAATAAACCTCTGCAGATGATCTGTTAGCTGTTTGACAACTACTCTTTCAAGGATGTTTGATATAAAGGAAGGTTGGAGATTGGCCTATAATTAGCTAAGACTGCTGGGTCTAGAGATGCTTTTTGAGTAAAGGTTTAACTACAGCCAGCTTGAAGGCCTGTGGTACATAGCTGATTATTAGAGATAGGTTGATCATATTTAAGATCGAAGAATTAATTAATGGCAGGACTTCTTTGAGCAGTTTTGTAGGAATGGGGTCTAAAAGACACGTTGATGGTTTGGAGGAAGTAATTATTGAAGTTAACTCAGAAAGATCAGTTGGAGAAAAAGAGTCTAACTTAACATCAATGGTACTAAGAGTAGCTGTAGATAATATTACATCTGTGGGATGATTATTGGTAATTTTTTTCTCTAATGATAAAAATGTTATTTGTGAAGAAGTTCATGAAGTCATTACTAGTTAACGTTAAAGGGATGGTTGGCTCAACAGAGCTCTGACTGTTTGTCAGCCTGGCTACAGAGCTGAAGAGAAACCTGGGGTTGTTCTTATTGTCTTCAATTTATTTGTGAAGAAGTTCATGAAGCAATAAAGAGAAACTTATTCCAGTTAATTAGTGCCAAACAGTAAGAGATGACATTGTCTCCAGCTTATGGGTTATCTGCTTTAAGGTGTGTTTGTGTGAGCTACACAGATGTGTTGTTGATGACAAAGCTGTGTGAGTCTGTGTGAGTCTGTGTGAGTCTGTGGAACCTGTGGCTTAGTGTGAGTCTGTGTGAGTCTGTGTGAGTCTGTGGAACCTGTGGCTTAGTGTGAGTCTGTGTGAGTCTGTGGAACCTGTGGCTTAGTGTGAGTCTGTGTGAGTCTGTGTGAGTCTGTGGAAGCTGTGAGTCAGTGTGAGTCTGTGTGAGTCTGTGTGAGTCTGTGTGAGTCAGTGGAAGCTGTGGCTTAGTGTGAGTCTGTGTGAGTCTGTGGAAGCTGTGGCTCAGTGTGAGTCTGTGTGAGTCTGTGTGAGTCTGTGTGAGTCTGTGGAAGCTGTGGCTCAGTGTGAGTCTGTGTGAGTCTGTGGAAGCTGTGGCTCAGTGTGAGTCTGTGTGAGTCTGTGTGAGTCTGTGGAAGCTGTGGCTCAGTGTGAGTCTGTGTGAGTCTGTGTGAGTCTGTGGAAGCTGTGGCTTAGTGTCAGTCAGTGTGAGTCTGTGTGAGTCTGTGTGAGTCTGTGGAACCTGTGGCTCAGTGTGAGTCTGTGTGAGTCTGTGGAAGCTGTGGCTCAGTGTGAGTCAGTGTGAGTCTGTGTGAGTCTGTGTGAGTCTGTGGAAGCTGTGGCTTAGTGTGAGTCTGTGTGAGTCTGTGGAAAGTGTTACCTGTTCGTGTCCAGAGTGTCGCCTGGCTCTGACAGCTGGCTGCAGGTCAGTTTAAATGGGAGTGGAGGATAAGTGTTGAGTCCCTCTGAAATAAACCCGAACAGCCCGTCAGTGTGTGTCTGGTTACAGACGACAGGGAGATCTGAGCGTGCTCTTACTGTTGAGGGCGGAGAGGAAGACCCTGATGAAGCGCTGGGCGTAGCCCTGCTCGTCGGCCTTCAGCCTGTCGAGTCTGATCAGGTGCTGCTGTATCGGCACGCTGGCCAGCTCCTCCACCTCCATCCGGTTGTAACGATCACCCACCGTCACCACAAACAGCGCCACCCCCTCACACTTGGCCTTCTGGGAGATGTAGCGCAGCTTGGCCTGGTCTCTGTAGGCCGTCTTGGTGCCCACCACAGTCAGGACGGCCCTCTTGCTGCGCGGCTGGCCGGCCTTCAGCAGCACCTCCCTCAGGGTGTAGTCCAGCATCTGTCCCAGCGCCAAAGAGCCGCCCTGCTGCTGCATGTTCTGCATCATGTACGTCTTCATGTCTCCAGCGTTCTGGTAGGTCTGCAGGCCGAACTCCACCTTGGTGCTCTGTTGGACCAGAGCTACTCGGGCCTGGCGGCCGGCTCGGCGGGGCTGTGGACTCACGGCCAGCTGCTCCACCACAGAGCTCAGCAGCTGCCGGGCACCGGCGTATTCATCGGCCTGGATCTCCCTGGAGCTGTCCAGCACCATGACCAGGTCCACATCCGCCTGCTGAGGCAGCACTGGTTCCTGGATGAAGGCGCACTCCTCTGCACGCCTGCAGGGGTCTGCAGAGACATCAGCAGCCACTGAAAACACCTTTATTCATCCACATACGCTGCTCGTGTATTTAACGTTAACTTCATTGTAAAAAGTGATTTTTCTCACGTATTACCAAAACTGAAACAAAAAAGTCTGATATTGTGTAAGTGTTTTTCATCCAGGGAAGGATTAGACACCTAAAGGCATAAAGTTATGTATCAACCAAAGTCTCTGTCAGTGTACAGAAGTTAAATATTTAACTGTTTTTCTACACGATGAACAAAGAAAGAAATGTGTGAAATCACAGAAAAAGTTCTGGAAGTTTTGTTTTTAACTGCAGTCGTATAAAAACCTTTCATTTGTTATTGCTTAATGACTCAGGGAGGTTTTAATCAGCAGGGAAAGTCGTAAAACTGCAGCAACTTGTTGGCGGTGAGCAGCAGATCCAACAAGTTAGAATCAAAAATGGCTTCAAGTGCACATTCAGGGCTGTGAGACTCGCAGGGGAGAACACGCATCACGTTTAAGGCCTGGACAAGTTGAATCGTTTTGTTCTCCATCGTGGAAAAATGGCTGAAAATAAAACCAGGCCAGCTTTAAAAACTCTGCACTCAGCTCTGCGGTCTCATCCCTGTGTTTCTGTCTGTGCACTCGGCCTGAAGCTACACTTGCTGCCTCGGAGTGTCGGCCCCCTTCCTTCTGTCACATATCGGTATAAATAAAGTCCCACCCCTACCTACTATCACAGTCACCTGCTGCAGAGCCGATAATGGCATCAATAAAAGTAGCCGCACGTCCTGAGAGCAGTGAGATGTGGCGATTTACATTTTTAAGAGGACTGTAAAGTCAAGCTTCCTCATATTCACTTTGATCCCACACAGCTCATCTAACTCGAACTAAAAAAGTGTGCAGTGCAGATGAGGTATGAGCATCAGTCGTTACCGTAACAGACGGCACAGCTCTTGACCCTCCTCAGGTCAGCAGCCGGCTCCTGTGGCCTCCTCAGCACCGTGAAGATGGAGTTTCCTGTGTCGTCAGCCTGAGAGGAGACAGCAGCTACCGTTACCGACCGCTTCGCTCGTTCATGACAAACAGATTCCTCAACGACTGAGGGAAGACGACAAGCAGCTTAAAGAAAATGATGTTTTATTAAACTTTCCCTCTTCGGTCCATCTGTCTTGTATGTGCTTTATAACTGACAGCCATGAGAGAAGGCTTCAGGCACCACAGCTGTTTCTTCCTGTTGTACACTAACTTCTGGCTACACACTGTAAACATAACTGGAGCCGCACAGGGAGACTAAGTGCACAATGAGCTGGAACGACTTTGTGCTTGCAGGCCAAACAGGCTGGGAAAAAGGCCCTCACATCATGTGCTGAGAAGGTCCCAGATGTATTGGCTCAAGTGAGAGCAAAGAGTTTAAAAGGGAGATGATGAAACCGTGGAACCCTCCAGAAGTCATCACACTGTAAGGTCTAAAAAGGAAACGGGGACACCCTGACTGTAGCATCAAGAGCCAAATGTTTTTTAATCCAAGGCAAACACTCCGATAATCTCAGGGCGCCGTTGCTGTAACAGTGCTTACTGATTTATGAAGTCCCATCTTCATCCAAACCAGATATTACGATATCGACTCCACACTCCTGTATGTTCACACTAAGAGGCATGGTAGGTTTTGTGGACAGATAGGGTGGCACGCTCGCTGCATTATTGCATCACTTCCTGCTCCTGGTGCACCACATCAGTGGTGCTTGTTCAGTTGTCTAAAGAGCAGCAACATCAGCAGTAACTGTCTGAGAAGCTGGCTCTCTTCTGCTCACTTTGTCGGTTGTCCAATTATTCCTTTGCCTCCTTTAGCACCTGGTCGCCTGGTTGTAGCTCTGGAGGCCTGGCTCCCCACAGAGCCAGCCAGGCCCTGTGGTGCTTTGCAAAGGTACTGTTGGCCTGGTTGACTGTGTCCAAAGTGGGAAATCAGGCCAGTTTGGTGACTACGAGGAGGAAGTGTAGCCTCAAACAGAAACCTTCAGTACGTTTCCCTGTGTACAGACTCCCTGGACTGCTTCCTGTGTGGTGAGTGTCGGAGAGAGAGGCTGGTCGCGTGTGTGGATTGCCTGAAGAGGAATGAGCACTTTGCCCCTGGATTTCCCTGGAGCCCTGACCCCTCACCTTTTTGTATATACACCCGGTGTGTCCTGCGTGTGAGTCCTCCACCTCAATCGTAACAGCAGCTCCCATTTCATTTATTAACCTTTTCATCTACGCTAAAAAAAAAAAAGAAAAAAAAAAGAGGCAGCACGGTGGCACGGTGGTTAGCACTGTTGCCGCACAGCAAGAAGGTCCTGAGTTCAATTCCACCATCAGGCCGGGGTCTTTCTGTGTGGAGTTTGCATGTTCTCCCCGTGTTTGCGTGGGTTCTCTCCGGGTACTCCGGCTTCCTCCCACCGTCCAAAGACATGCAGCTTGTGGGGATAGGCTGATTTGACAATCCAAATTGCCACTAGGTGTGAATGTGAGTGTGAATGGTTGTCTGTCCCTGTGTGTCGGCCCTGCGACAGACTGGCGACCTGTCCAGGGTGTACCCCGCCTCTCGCCCTATGAAAGCTGGGATAGGCTCCAGCGCCCCCCGCGACCCTGAAAAGGATAAGCGGATGGATGGATGGATCTACGCTAGTCCATGCTGGTATCAACATACTGAGTTATCCTGACCCACTGAGTCACAGCCAGACTCCTCATCGCACAGGCCGAGGAGGAGGAGTGGCAGCACTTCAGCTTATTAACCAACCAAAGACACAGTTTGAATTCATTTAAAAAACTGTTAATAAGCAGTTCTCATTTGTTATAACAAACAAGACATAATATTTGGTTACAGATTATTACTTCAGTACTTCAGACTAAAGAAGAAACTGATAGTTGGGGTGACCCTGAATCCTTGTCGGTTGTATAAAATAATGTCCAGCTTATGAGTTTTCTGATCAAAGCTGTGTGTTTGAGCTACCCCAGGGAGTCACGCACTTCACATTCCAGGCTCTATTCTTTCTACAGAATCCAGAGTCAAGATAAAATGATTAGCAAGACACCAGAACACTTTTCTTAAAGGTAACGCAGTTTGCTACTTGATTGTTCCTGGGAAAAAGTAATTTGCTTCACTACCTGTTACATTAAAAAAAGCTGTCTCACAACCACAGTTTAGTAACATGAACCTCAGGCTGCACCAAAGCAAATCCCTAACGAGGACTCACATCTCTGAGATCTTTCTCTTAGCAGAACACGAAGCAAAGACTGATTCTACTTTAGAAACGTGAGCAGGTAGACAGGGAGGCTGCAGCCCGACTGCTGTTTGTTACCTGTGGAAGGTAAAGTCTGTCTGGGCAGCATCAGCAACAGGTTTCCTACAAAAGCTGTTTTTGGTTCCCATCCCCAGATGGTCTCAGTCAGGTTTTAAGTCAGACTAAATGAAAGATGATTTTGTGCATGATGGTGCAGTTTAAAGTGTTCAGGTTAATTCATCAACATCGTTTTTTCCAACAACAGAAAAACTATGAAACATGTTTGAGAATTCATTTGTAATGTATCGTCTAATTTTAGCATGTTCACCATGGACCTGATGGAGGCTAAATCAAACTCACCTCCATCGCCTGATTAATCGCGGGAACGTTCCTCAGGGAGATGATTGCTGGGACGATGTTCAGAGCCCGGTACTCCATAATGGCAGCAAGAATGTCAGTGTTGTCCTGAGACGCTCCATTGGTGAAAAACACGGCCACCTTCCTCACCATGAACCCAGCTCGCACTCGTTTGAAGATGTTCTGACCCACAAAGCGCATGGCGGCGCCCAGCTGGCGTTTGTTGGACGTCTTCTCTAGGGCGATGTTCTTCACAGCTTCTATCAGCGCAGTCTTGCGATGGTAGTCCTGGAAGCGGATCAGGTACTTGGTGTAGGCGCTGTATCCAACCACAGCCACGCGAGCGCCTTGTGGACAGTTGCTCTCAGCGATGCTCAAGTCCTCCAGCAGGTGGAGGAGGGCGGAGCGCTGCCTCTCGAGGGCCGTCGGAGTCACGTCGTCAGACATGTCCAAGCCGAACACCAGCTCGGTGGGGTAGGCCGGACACTGTGACTCACCTGGAGGAGGTAACGTCAGGAAGAGCTGAAGTGAAACGACCGCGGTGTTGGAAACAC
Source organism: Maylandia zebra (assembly GCF_041146795.1). NCBI lineage: Eukaryota > Metazoa > Chordata > Actinopteri > Cichliformes > Cichlidae > Maylandia > Maylandia zebra. The sequence goes on along the minus strand of NC_135177.1, from coordinate 37,544,571 downwards.
GCTCAGGCCGATTAACAGATACTCAAAGACGACTAGTTACAAGTTACAAAGGACTTCTGCTACTCAGTAAAATCCACCAAGCAGTTGGAGACAGTTTCAGATAAAAAGGTGCAAATATGTCCCGATGATCTCAGTCAGTCGGCATCTGTGGACAAAGTCTTTGTGCTGTACTCACCATGTTTGTTCTCACTAAGAGGAGACGTACGTACCGTGTGAACAAGCTGTGTGAAGCAGAAACACATTCACTTATCACAGCGCTCGTACTCTGCAGTTTGCTTCCACAAACGTTCGTTTTAGTTTCCATCCTCTACATAAAAACTCATAAACAAACAGCTGATCATTGTTTTGCAAACGTGTTTAAAGCGATGACACTTACCACAGTTGTCCCTGATTTTGTTGATCAGTTCGCATTCCTGAGACGACAGAAAATGTTCTTTGTAACAACATATTTATTTTCAACCCGTTCTCACTCCCAAAGCGTAACATTTTACGCTAGGTGACAAATCGTCACCATATTACGTTTTCGGCTACCCACCACGTTCCTAAATGACGACCTCGGAAAAAGAGGAAATATGAGAACCGTCTGGACTGAACCTACACATGTTCGCTCTCTTTCTTCAAATCGCTTAGAAACACGCTATTTAACATCATTAAAGTCCTGGTTAAGGTCAGGAATAAGGTTATGGTCAGGGCTAGGGATAAGGTTAGGTTTAGGGCTGGAATACAGGGCTGGAACGTCTACTACCGCGGGAGCGTCATTGCACTGGATTCCAGCAATAACCCGCCGCGTACCATAAGAACGCCGAAGGTCTCCTTTCGCGTTCCTCAGGAACGCCGCGGGACGTGACAAAACGTCGACATGTTACGCCTCGGGAGTGAGAACGCTCTGTTATTTTAAGCAGGTGAAGCGATTTAAAGGTGGACTTACAGACAGGCCTCTGCTCCCAGGAGGACCTTTCGGGCCCTGGATGGAGGAAAAACAGAGATTATTGTAAGTTTATTTGGGAGGATAATCAAATGTGACTTTTATCTGTGGCTTCCACAGGGTGATGACCCGCTTCCTTTACATGGTGCCGGTTTTACGTTGATGTGGTCCCTCCCTGACAACGGAACAGGATGCAGCGTTACTGCTGGAGTCTGCCAGTCATGGATGGATCTTGTGTGATGTCTGTTCCTATGGACAGTGATCCCAGCAATTTGTGATGCTGTGTCATTACCAGCTTTTTGAACTGAAATCGTCCATCAGTAACCAGGACGTGCTCACAGCCATCTGCCTCCAGCTCAGATACCATCCTGCTCTGTCACAGCAACCCTCTGCATGATCTCGCCAAATACATCCATGAAACCTCTATGAGGTCTTTCTCTTTTCATCCTGCCTGGCAGCTCCATCTTTTAATATGTCCTCTGTCTAATTTAATTTAAAAACTAAATGAGCTTTTTCTTATTGAAAGATTTGCTTAGAAGATAACATCATTCAAAGAATTATTAGACGTGCTAATGAGAGTGAAGGTAGGCAGGTGAAGATGCAGTTTAAACGTACTTTGTGTCCTGGATATCCGTCACCTCCAGGCTCACCTGGCTTTCCTGGCATGCCTGAGTTCCCCTGTATGGGTCACACATAAATCACAGAAGAAGCAAAAAGCCAACGTCTCAGTGACGCGACATCAAAGAAACCTTTCTTACCCCACGACCCCGGTTCCCCTTGGATCCTGGATACCCTTTCGGTCCCTTCGCACCGTCGTCGCCCTGAAGACAAAATGCCGTGTCTCAATCACCACAGAGTCCAACATACTTCTAGCTTACTTTGGCTGAACCACATGGTGGCATCAAAGTTTTAGTGTGTGGAAAATGGAAGGACTCACCGGTAAACCAGGGTAACCAGGAAAACCAGCATCTCCCTGTACAGAGAAAGGAAGAAGCAACGATTTCACGATTAAGACTTTCTAAAATGTTCGGCCACATGTGTAAATCTGTTTTACCCACATCATTGTCCAGCTGAACAGCACCAAAGACATCCCCATGCCTATGCAGATGATACTAAGCTGTATTTTTCCACTAAGCCCCCAAATCTCAACAGCCTCCCAGACCTCAATCACTTCACCACTGCCAGTGAAAAATGGACGAACGTTCCTTTTTCTGAATCCTGGTAAAACTGAGGTTCTTCAGGTTCTTATGAAAACTTGGGAGGGAACATTTTGGATTGTGCCAGCACAGAGCTTGGGTGCGGGTCACCAGTGACACAAACCACGGTGTATCCTGAGAGAACCAGAACATCTTCTCCTCCATCAAACGAATAGCTGAAACTAAAACCATGTGGCGTTCTTCTTACTGCTTTTCATTGTTGATGAAAACAGAATTCATTCAGTTTTTGTTGGTTGATGTCAAATTAAGGTTCAGCTCTACCTTTGAACCTTTCGGTCCTTCAGGTCCAAACCCGTCACGACCATCCAGACCCTGAACACAGAGAAAGTCTTGCATGAGATAACTGCATTGAATTACAGATATACACAAGCTCAGCTCATGTTCGGGATCCTACCGGCATTCCTCTGGGTCCTGGTGGTCCCAGAGCACCCTTCACACCTGGTTCTCCTGGTTGGCCCTTAAATAACAACCATGGACATTTCTCCATCAGAATTTACACCCCCATCCAACAAAACCCTGCCAAAATATCTTTCCATTTATAAATAAAGAGTACATTATTTACAGGCTGAATCCAGTTTTATTCACATTTTAAACGTTTAAACTGCTGCTGTGGTTTATGGCCACGATCCTGGGCCATTTGACCCAGCGTTTTGAGTTTTTATACATTTGGATGTTTATGGTTTATGTTTAAGTTCATCAGGTTATCTAAGTTCATTTCTGTTATACTGAGGTTGCTGTTGTTTATTACAGTCCCCTGGTGTCTTCACCCCGTGTGTTTAAGTCTCCCTCAGCCTTCACGTGTTTCATGTCTGCGTGTCATTATGTTTCCTGTTTTATTTTGAAGAGGTCTGGTGTCCCATGTTCATTGTGTTTAGTTTCACTTCCCCTGTGCCGTCATTGTGTTTCCGCTTCATCACCTCCTGTGTGTATTTAGTGTGTGTTTCCACTCATTCCTCATCCAATCGTCTGCTTTGTTTCCATGCCTCTAGGTTTATGGATTCATGTCAGGTCTTCAGGTTTCTAGGTCCTTGTTCTAGTGTTTTTATATTTAGCTCACCCAGTTTAGGTTATTGTTAGTTTCTCCTTTGCCTTTTGTTTTTGTGCTGTTTACTAGTGATGTGACGTTCTGTATCGAGGCTTCGGAGCGTGTGTCGAGTAATGGAGGGGGTGTTTCCGCGATGCGCGTATCGAGGCTTGCTTCATTTATGGGAGGAGCTGAAAATGATGACGTCCGCAGCCTCGCTGCCCGGCTGTACCACGTGACTGGTTCATGAAGTGGTTCGAACTTTGCCGCGAGCTATGACAGCGATATAAACCCCTCAGACTTCATTCAAAATGTGGGTGTTTGATGGAGAGTTGCGGTTAGAGAGAGTTTGGAGACCGTTTGGAGGTTTATGAGAGTGAGGAGAGAAAGTCAGGAGAGAATGGAGCCAGCTAAGAAGAGGAGGATGTCCTCCCCTGTGTGGGAACATTTTGATCTTATTCCTCCCAACAAAGTATGTACATTTCTACAGAAGATGTATTTTCATAATACTGATGGTGCAATAAAACTTATGTTGAGCGGCTTTACTTTTGTACAAGGTGAAGTGTTTGCTATGTGCCAGGGAGCTGGGATATAACAACAACACCTCATCCATGCTTAGGCACTACAGAGCTTTGCATGAGAATAAGAGGAACACCGATTGTGGAGCAAGACCAGGTGAGCCATCAAATGCAATGATAATATAGGATGCAGTAATGTTACTAAATGATATAACAATATTATACAACTGTTATAAGTTACGTGTGTGATATTTATATTTGTGCTTTATCTTTATTGTCTTTCCTCAGGAGAACAATCTCAAATAGATGAAGACCTGGTTAGCATGGTGATTGAGGACTCCCAGCCATTTAGCATTGTGGAGGACAAAGGATTCAAAAGATTTGTTAAATCATTAAATCCCAGCTATGTTCTCCCCACTAAAAAGGCCATAAAAGCAGTGAAAATTTAGTTTTTACAGAATAAAATGTGAACAGGCAGGACTGAGGCTCAAAGCCTCAGTGTGTAGCTGTCCATACCTCAACGTTACAAAAGCACAACTACTGTCCACACCCCAACCACACCTCACCTCACAGTAAATGATCATTTCCATTTCAAGCATTTCCAAATAATCATTTCCCATACTGCCACTATAAATATACACAGTATACTGCCATCACTACAATATACATGTTTTACACACTCCTTTTGTTGTTGACATTTACAGGCTGTGTGCAAAAGGCCACACTCTTCAAATTCATGCCAGCTATTATTTTTACGTCCAGTAGGTGTCCTGCTAGAGCAAATGAAGCTTCATGAAGCTTTGCGCTGGGGTGAACCAATTGGATGAAAAGCTTCAGTGCTTCATGAAGCTTCATCTGCCCATCACTACTGTTTACCAGCCTACAATAAACAGCTCGCTTTCAGCTAATATTAAGTCTGTTTCCACTATTATCTACTCACATTCACACAGTTTGCTTCAACCAGACTGTGACACAAAATCTCATTGGGGCCATTAAAGCTTGTAGTTGGATAGGGGTTGGGTTTTGACCTCTAGCCGCGGGCTACATGGGTATTCTGGTTAAAAGCTTTCCTGAATGCAAAGAAAGGAAGCGATGTCACCCACCTTCTGCCCATTAGGGCCAGGACGTCCAGGTAGCCCTGGTTTTCCAACAGATCCATGTTCACCCTGTGGAGGAGCAGAGCTGCCACTGTTCACTCTATTCACATCATGCAAACACTGAACACTCTTTATGTTGCAGCCACTGGAAATACTTCTAAAGTCTTTAAATGTCTAAATGTTTAAATGACCTTTAAAGCAATAATAATAATAAAAAAAGCAATGTTGGTATTTTTCCTCATGCAAAACTCCCTTTAATCAGACACATGCTTCATTAGAAAAACACAATCAGTACATCATAATTGAACTCGTTGGTCAGTGCATGCATACAGCCTAGTTGATGAACGCACCTGATTTCCTGGAAAACCAGGTGTTCCTTTGGGTCCAGGTTCCCCATTGTCCCCAGCAGGGCCCTGCAGGGTCATCACAGTTTGATAACTGGTGATTATTTACACCTCTGCTCTTCCAATCAATGATGACTGATGGAAAGTCTGCATAGCTGTACACTAGTAGTCATCTGTAGTGTACGCTGATAATAATATATATGTCACTACACTTTATTTGTATTGCTTCTAAAACAAAGAAGTGTTGAAAAATAATAATAAAATTAGGAAATTAAAAGAACAAGAAAAAACAAGGGCGCTAGGATGTCAATCCTGGAAAACATTCCATCAAACAATAATTACAGAGCTATGACAAACACAGCAAATCAGTGCAATCTGATCAGACAGCGTGTGGTTGTCTGCATGCGCCTGCCAGAATCCTTTCTACGGCCAAACTTCATGACGTCATGCATGAAGTACATCCTAGTACAGATGCCGGGAGTCTATGTATATATAACAGGATACTGGAGTCAATTCTCTATCATCTCACACGTCGATTTAATCAGTTTCTGTTTGATGGTTATTCAGCTGTGTGACAACCCGAAGGATGCGGCCTCCGAAGGATGCGGCCTCCGAAGGATGCGGCCTCCGAAGGATGCGGCCTCCGAAGGATGCGGCCTAGGTTTTGGGACACAGCTTATGGAAAGACCAGATGTTTTTCAGTCACCAGGGCCTGAGGCTAAGTAATTCACCTGGAATAATTTTGTGTGTCCCTGACCAAATGGCGTGGAACACCTGCCTTAAGAATTTGGTTGGTGTCATTTAAGCACTGTGTGCCAGGAAGAGGGAGGAGCCAACGCAGGACTCAAAACTCAAAAGAATTAACTAAGGCAGGCAAAACACCAAATACAAAAAAACGTAACTCAGACGTGAAACTAGACAACTGAGAAAGTGAGGAACAAGCAACTAAGAGCAAGGAAAAGGGGGGACACTCGCAGCAATATGGGACGATGCAACAATGGGCAAAGGCAAACGGTGGAAACACACGGGGAATGGGGGAGAGATCAAACATAATGAGGTGGGAGGAAGGAAAACAGATGAATGAAACTCAGAGACAGAACTTATACGAGAGACGTGACAGACTAACCAGGGAGGGAACAAACTAAACCAACAGGAAGTACAAATGATTACACTTGGAAGAACGAGGAAACTAAACAATAGCAAAGAGAACATAAGAAACAGAAACACTGTGTTAGCGTGACAGCAGGACGGCGTCATTCACACATCGTCACAGCCGCTCTCGTCTTAAAGAGCGCAGGATTTCATATGTTGCTTTGAGAAAACAGTCATGGTGTGGATCAGTGCAGTCATGTTTTGGGGAAGTACGATCTGACGTTGGCCACATTTCAGATCAACAGTGAGCTTATTTGTGTCTGTGTGATACCTCCTAATGCTTTAGCTCATCACATGAACGTACGGCGGCCTGAATGTGCAGACGGAGAATATCACTTTCTGTCGACGTGAACACTGCCCATGAGACTGTTATACAACATGTGTTCACAAATATACTCCCCTAAATGAGAAACAGCTTTTCTTAAGTTGCTAACTTATACCAAGCAGAGCTGCAACTGCATCCTATCTGTCTTTGTGGTTTGACAGAGAAAAAAGAAATTCATGAATAGTTCCACTGAATTTCTCTGGAAGTCTGTCCATGGGCCAAATCCAGCACAAATCTGCCAAATCCAGCTGAGCGAAAGCCAAAGTGTAACCGGAGTGATGCAAAAACACAGACTAAACTGGCACCTCTCGAGTCCTGTGGGGATTTCTGCCTATTCAACTAAAACAAAACTTCTAAGGAATAATGTGTACAGTTACTGTCAATGATCCTTCAGGAATTTAATGCTAAATTCAACCAGATGCAGCCTGCGGGAGAACATTTACAGTTTACTGCCTCAGCTGTAAACTCTGTTAGCCTGGCTCTGAATCACGGCTCTTGAACAGTTGAGACTTCAATATTTGAAACAGCTTATTAGTTCCAACATATCGAGGGGTCTTACAACGCAGTGGAGATCCCTTTACAGGCCCAGCGACTTGAACATGATGCGTAGTGGTTACATACAGTTGTGGTCAGATGTTCATCACGGGCATGAATTTCAGGTCATTTTGGATTTTTAATGATTTCTTTAAACCTTTTCCAGTGTGCAACGATCGTAGAGAGTGTGCATTAGAGCAGGGCGATATGACCAAAAATATTTATCACGATATACATTTGAAAATTTGCAATAACGATATAACTGACGATATAATTGACACGAGACAAATTGAGATGAGAGATGAGATGAGATAGCCTTTATGTGTCAGTTGCAGGTCTTTTGCCCACAACCGAGATGACAGACCTTGCCGACCGTACCTACAATACACAAACCTCTCCTATCATTTCAATCCCAGCGGGCAGCCTTGTGGGGGTTTGAACAGCCGGTTCCGCTTTCTTTATTCTTTGATAAGTCAGGGCCAAGCCAGCTCCGATCAGCCAGAACCCTGTTATCATGGTTCCGAATAGGTAGATATCTTCAGCACTCAGGCTCACCCAAGCCCAGACTTCTCGTTGAGGAAGGGGTGTCAGTTGCATTTAGGGACCAGTTGATCAAATTCATAATTCCTTTTTGTTCCCTCTCTGTTCCAGGGAAAAGGAATACAGAAAAAAAAGAGACTAGACAAGGACATAAGCAGGGAAGATGAGGGGGAGGAGAAAAAGTGCGTCCGCCTCCTCCGAGAGCCAAAGAAGAACTCCTCAACTTTATTAGTGCAAAAAACAAAACAAAAAAACCCCATCAAAGTATTTTCACTTAAACAAGCAGCTGTTTTTTATCTGCATTAAAGCTATATAAACATTTAACAGTGCAAACTGACAGTTTAACCAAAAGGCGTTTCCAGTGGAAACTGGCCGACACATCCTCAGCATAACCATGTATAATATCCACAACACTTAAAGAGGTCATACACACACAATACGGTAACATTATGTCGAAGCGCAGCACGTATCACTCTGCGAGGCTCCGCCTACGACAGCCGTAATGCTCCAACAATCCATCAAGCGGTGCGGCTTCGTAGCTCAGCAAAGTCGTACTGAAACATCTGACAGATTTTCGAGCGCCGTGCACATAAAATCGTTTTGAGGTCAGTAAACACAACCAGAGTTCATACATAAGGCACACGGGATTATAAGGGGCTCTGTCGACTTTCAGACAAATCAAAGGATGATTTTAAGTGCGCCGTATTTTCCAAACAACACGGTAATAACGACGGCCCGCTAGCATGCGCTACCAAAAATAGTGCTTTGTTGTGTATCTGACGGACGAAAGCTAAACCAGTTCCACACCACTGAAGCTGCAGCGTTTTTACAAACCAGTTCTGGTTCATCGTTTCATTCAACGATCCACTTTCGCTCTTCTTATTCTGCGTCGCCGCCATGTGCGTATGTAAACAAAGGCACTGTGCATGTGCGTTTTACCCATATTCTATCGCCATGTTTCATTTTCTTATCGTTGCCCAACATTACACCGGTGTTACCGTGGATGGTATGATATGGCCCAGCACTAGCGTGCACCAAATGGATTTTCTCTAATCCACACTGTCACGGACCCGGCTCTGGAGGACTCGGGGGTCCGTGACCAGTTTTGACTGTTGTTATTGTTGTTAGTATTATTATTATTTGGTGATGTGTGTTTTCTCCACAATGCTGTGTTAGTCTGTGTCCCACTCGTATGTATAGGCAGGGTGTGGGTGTATACGTGTGTATGTCTGCGGGTGTGGCTGGAGGATGGAGCACAGCCACCTGCAGGCCTGATAGGTGTGGCCCTGCGAAGGACTGGCCACACCTGAAGTTCCTGCCACACCTGTTGGTGATCAGGGCTCGTCGGGGGAGCTACTTAGGAGAGTGTTGGAGCTCCCACCGGCGCGGGATCATTGAGTTATCGTACCAAGTTAGTGTGTCAGCATATGTCTGTGTTGTTCGTATATGCCCGCCGAGGGTTAGTGTTGACGGCTGCCTCTATGGTTTCCCTGCAGGAGGAAGAGTGGTCCAGAAAGGCAGCACGCACGGGGTGTGCGGAAACACAACAGCGGGGAGCACGAGCACGAGCACAGACGTCGGAGGGAAGCACGCACATGGGGTTCAAGGGAGCAACGGGGAGTTATTGTGTTTACAGTTTTTCACTGTGAATAAAGAGCACTGTTTGCATCGCAGAGTCTGCGTTTTGGGTCCTCCTTTCCCCACATCCCCACGGTCTGCCAGCCAGACCGTGACACACACAGGCTCAAATATAAACAAACATACTAATTTTTGGCTAAATGTCTCAAAGTTCTTCACAGACGCTCTTGGTAGCTGTCGATAAGCTTCTGGCATAATTCTGGCTGCATGTTTCATCACTCTTTTTATCAGAACTGAGGACTTGACCAGAGGGTGTTCCCACTCTGAATGACCGTCAGCGTTCCCACAACATTCATAGTAAGAGCAGCGATGTGAGAGGAAGGCTGAGTGCGGGGAGGAGGGGTTAAACTACAGCAGTCTTTTCTGAGTTAAATATGTTCGGTCTCACAATTAAGGTCAACCTGCCGTGCGTCCAATCACAAAGCAGACCGTCACGACAGAACCGGACTCTCACCTGTGGCCCAGCAGCACCTGGGATACCGGGAGGGCCTCGATTTCCTTTCTCACCAGGTGACCCCTGCAAACAGAGTCAGACGTCTGTGTACAGTCACAGATATACGGTATAATCCTGATGCTGCTTCATATCGTCTTCTACCTTCTCACCACTGGGACCTCTTCTTCCATTACGACCCTGCACAAGAAAAAAATGTCACCATCATCATGCTGAAGTCTTTCTGCAGCACAGAGCAGCACCTTCCTACCCGAGTCTCTGTGTGAGGATCACTGCTCTTCATGAAAACAGCTTCTCTTAGAGAGAAACAGAAGAACGATTTTTCTGAGAAATCTCACCGGGTTTCCATCTAGTCCACTGTCACCCCCGTACCCGTCTGGACCAGGACCACCCTGTGGATTAAAAAACATTCTGATAACTGCATCCAGCCATCTGTCCTTCTGCCCGTCCATCCACAGAATTATATACTTTGGTCAAAATATTATAATTATATATTGTGACCATTTGGCCTGGCTTTCCTCAGACCGTACACCAGAGAAGGTCAGGGCTGCATGGTGTCAGTCACTGGTTGGTAATTTCAACATTTTGGTCTTTGTATCCTGAGTGAGCTACTCAGGACCAGCTCATATAGTCTTCACTCATTTGTGATGTACATCAGGTGGGCTTATTGATTTAAAAGTAAAATTAATCACATTTTATTCAGAAACACTTTAAATTAGCAACTGGAACCATAAATCCACCAAAGAGTGTTCAGCGCTCCTTTTGTCATAGACTTCTATCCAATCAGACCAGAGGACTCGCCCCCTGCCGACCAGGTTAGGATGCTTCTGTATTGGCTTCACATTCATGTTCAATCACTGGCCACATATCTGATCAGCCAATCACGTGGCACCAAATGAATGCATATAGGTGTATATGTGGCATGGTTGTTGGTACAGGACGGGTTGGTCTGACTATTCTGCTGATCTGTTGGGACTTTCCACACAATCATTTACAGAGGAAGCTCTGAAAAGACAACATGCAGCGTCAACAGCAGATCTCTGAGAGAAACGACCTCACTGATGTCAGAGGTCAGAGGAAACGTCTCTAAATCCACAACACATTAAACTTGAAGCAGATGTGTACTGCAGCAGAAGACCACACCACGCACTCCTGTCAGCTAAGAACAGAACTGACTGTCTGATCCAATGGCATCCTCTCTTCTGAAAAGAAAGTGACAGGGTGTCACACGCTCACCCCGCGTCCTCCAGCTCCCTTCCACAGTCCGAAGGCATGCTCGTTAGGTTAACTTGTGATTCTGAAGGTATGAAGTGTGAGTATGAGTGTGAATGACTGTGTGTCTCTCTGGGACAGACTGGAAACCTATCCTCGGTGAACAACAGGCTCTGCATCCCCTGAAACCCAACAAATACTTTAGTATCAAAAACGCACAGTTCCTCTGATGCCCAGAAGAGGCAGCAGTGAGTCAGTCTCCATAGACACTCGTGTTGGCTGTAGATCAGGAGGTAGATCAGGTCATCTACTAACTGGAGGTTTGGGCAACATACTAACCCGAGCTGCTCCCTGATGCATCGTCAGAGGGTGAATGTTAGAGAGTGAAAAAGTGCTTGTGTGAATGAGGCATGTTGTACGAAGTGCTCTGAGCATTCAAGTGCTAATTTAGAGGCAGTCCATATTAAAAACGTTTACAGCCTGATAAGAAAATCAGCTTTAGTCTCTGTAGATAATTTACGGTAAACTAGTGGCATCATGGCGGCTAACGTTCAGCTTTTACATAAAGATGTGGACGTGTCTTACTGGTCTCCCTGGGCTGCCGGGGTCTCCTTTGGGTCCTGGTCTGTTGTTGTCGACACCCGGGGTGCCCTGTCAGACAAAAACAGTGTTCGGTTCTTGAAGTGGAGCTTCCAGCTGTTTCCCAGCTGCGATCAGCTGTCGGGTTTTCCAACAGAAGAAAGAGCCGATATTACAGTTTTAACTAGGGCTGTGCGATATGACCACAATCTCATATCCCGATATCTGACGTTTATCGTCCGATAACGATATAAATCACAAAAATGTAACATTTTCTGTAAAGTCTGTGAATCTCGGGCAGCTCGACTTGTGTGAAGTGTTTCCAGCTGTGCGTCGAGTGTTTTAACCGATGCATGAAACGACACGTTTTAGACATAAGCTGTTACGGCCGCCGTTTTCTTTGTGAGTATTTATTACACGGCGTGCTGCGGGGAAAAGCCTGTTCTAACGTTGGAGTCTAAGCTTTATTTTTTAGCACCTGGCGGCTCTTTTTTGCTTCTCATCTGTAAATAATCTGCTCTTTCACGCGATTCAGTTTATTTTGAAAGGTCTCAACAGGATCTTGAGCTTTATTGTGAAAGGTTTATGTGGAACATAAACAAGCGGATACGCGATGCTGTTACCGTCGTTGTTGCTAACGACAACGCATAAAAACAGGCGCTTGTGCATCCGTAGTGTGGTGATATTACATATAAGAGTAAGACAGAACTTTAAGAAATGAATATAGTCACTACAGTGATCAAAACCATGAAAAAATGTTGCCGTAAACACTTTATTTTGCGACACCACGAAACAAACGATAGCGTAAAATGAAAGAACGTTTTTATATCGTCATCGATATATATGGTTATATCGAACAGCCCTAGTTTTAACTGACATTAGTGACATTTAAACGTTTAAACACACAAAAACATCCTGAGAAAACATCGACATGCAGAGTTCTGTGATGGGTTTTTATGGCAGCACGACGTTTGTGGATTATTGTTGTAAATAAAGTGTTTTATGAGTGAATGTAGTGTGTGATCACACCAGGCTGGAAAAGCTCTCGATAAATCCCAGCTTATTTGTATTTGTTAGACAGATCAGACGGGCACAGACAAACTACACGATCAAATATCTTCACCATAATCTTTGTATCATAAAAATATGTGCAGAAACTAAAGAGTCATTATTTCAGGACATTGTTCATATTCAGGCTGTTGAAACAGGTTTTCTTTGTAAAAACAAAAAACCTGAAATATGAAAGGTTTATTTTGCTTTAGCAGTCTGATTGACCTGAACTTGACCTGCCTCCTCCTCTTCCTCATCCCCCTCCTGCTCCCACATATTAAATAATTAGGAAAAAAAGTCCATGTGACTGCCGACCTTTCTGAAATGAAAGCACCGAAACTCACCGGGTCTCCTCTCAGTCCCTTCTGTCCTTTCAGCCCCTCCTCGCCTCCTGTCCCCGGGATGCCCTAAAGATGATATTTCAGCCTGTCAATCAACCTACCCAGAGGTCAGAGGTCAACAGCTCACAGCTTCATTTTTACGAGCTGAAGTCAAAACACATTTAAAAAAACGAAAACAGAAACAATAACAGTAAAATGGATCAATCGTTTCATTAGGTAACAACGATCAGAGCTGATGCAGCACGAAGCAAAGAAACTTTGAGTGGTTTTTGTTTACTGGGTTTCCCGGAGGTCCTCGTTCTGCTTTCAGTCCACCGAGTCCCGTCTCTCCCTGCAAACAAAACCAGAAGAACGCGTCATCTCTTCTTCTTCCACAGTCACGTGACATAAACCATCATACTCTCCTACCATGATTTGTAAATCACTAGGATAATACAGCATGTGTAAATGTTAATATAAAGAATAATTTTCATATGTAATAATTCATTTATCTAATTTAAACTTATATGTATAATTTAATCCACAGTTGCATTCAAATGATTATATTGAACAGCAGGAGCCAGGTGATGATAAATTCACTGCTCATCAGCAGGTGTCAGCATGTCTGTCAAAGCTGTGTTCAGGTGTGTGTTAACACAGCACTAAGGAACAAAGGCCTCAGCCCAGATGTTTGTCAGGCTACATTCTGTTTCACAAAGAGGAGAAAAATCATTACAATATTAGCCTCAGCTAATGTTAGCGGCTAACATTAGCTGATGTTAGCCATTAGCTACATTAGCTAACATTAGCTAATGTTAGCTGATGTTAGTCATTAGCTACATTAGCTAATGTTAGCTGATGTTAGTCATTAGCTACATTAGCTAATGTTAGCTGATGTTAGACATTAGCTACATTAGCTAATGTTAGCTGATGTTAGTCATTAGCTACATTAGCTAACGTTAGCTGAGGCCTCCTTGACTCAAACCAGTGTGTCCACTGGCCTGCAGGTGCCCGACACAGAGTAACGGAGTGCGCGCTGTGCCAGGATTTATACATCAGGGAAACCAAACCCCCCTCTGGCTTCAAGACAGAAGAGCCACCTCATCAGCCCCCCCCCCCCCCCCCCCCCCGCAGCTGAAGACAGCTTCAACTGTTTGTGTGTTGAAAAAAAGTAATTTTCTTGTTTTAACAATAGAAATAATTATTAGTTAGATTACTGGTTAGTGAAAAAGTAACGGTGTTAGCAACGCGTCACTGATCAGAAGGCCTCAGTCACAGATGTTCATACCTGCTCTCCATCGATGCCGTTCAGTCCATCCTCCCCGTCGTCCCCCTGCAGCGTTGGAGCACAATCAGCTGTTACGTCTCACTGCTCAATCTATGATAAACTGTCACTTCTCCAGTAAATGCAGCAGTGTCAGCAGACCTCGGTCACTCACCTTGTTGCCCGAGAGGCCTCGGTAGCCCTGCAGATACAAACAGCAGATTTAATGGTTAAAGCGCTCATGTTTGACTTTTTCAGCCCGGCTTCACAGGAATCTTTCAGTTATTTGGATTCGATTAAACGTCTGATATATTTAATATTTGTGTGATATATTTATAACAAACTATAAACAAACTTGTCAGGCTGAAGGACATCACGTCTGACACTGTGGTCAGCAGCACAGGAGCACCACAGGGAACTGTGCTGTCCCCTCTTCTCTTCACCCTGTACACCTCTGACTTCTGCTACAACTCTGAATTATGCCACATTCAGAAGTTTGCAGATGACACAGCCATCATGGGGTGTATCTGGGATGATCAGGAAGAGGAGTACAGAAGTCTGGTGAGGAACTTTGTCGCTTCGAGTCACACAAACCACCTGCAACTCAACACCTCAAAGACTAAGGAACTGGTTGTGGACTTCGGGAGGTCCAGAGAAGGTCCACTGCCGGTTCAGATAGAGGGGGAGGAGGTGGAGGTGGTCAACAAGTACAAGTACCTCGGGCTGTGGGTGGACAATAAACTGGACTGGTCATGCAACACAGAGCACCTGTATAAAAAAGCCCAAAGCCGACTGTACTTCCTCAGGAGGCTGAGGTCTTTTAACATCTGCAGGAAGCTCCTGAGGATGTTTTACCAGTCGGTGGTTGCTGGAGTACTTTTCTATGCTGTGGTGTGCTGGGGGAGCAGCACAGCAAAGAAGGACTCATCCAGGCTGGAGAAACTGATCAGGAAGGCTAGCTCTGTGGTCGGCATGAAGCTGGACACTCTGGTGACAGTGGCAGAGAAAAGGACATTAAAGAAACTGATGGACATTATGAACAATGCTGGGCATCCTCTGCACACGGCCATAAACAATCAGAAGAGTCTGTTCAGTGACAGGTTGCTTCTCCCCAAGACAAGAACTAACAGACTTAAAAACTCCTTTGTCCCACACGCCATCAGACTGTTTAACTCCTCTCTGGAGGGGAGAGGGAGGGGAAACAGGAGGACAAAGGAGGGGGGAACAACTAAGCTGTAGTGCCTCTGCACCTCACTGTGCAATACCTTTGTTAATAGTCAACGGTGCAATAGACTCCATACTTGAAATGTGCAATTCATATCAGAGGACATAGTGGTGGTAGACAAACAGAAGAAGACGGCCGTAGTGATCGATGTAGCGGTTCCCAATGACAGCAATATCAGGAAGAAGGAACACGAGAAGCTGGAGAAATACCAAGGGCTCAGAGAAGAGCTCGAGAGGATGTGGAGGGTGAAGGTGACGGTGGTCCCCGTGGTAATCGGAGCACTAGGTGCGGTGACTCCCAAGCTAGGCGAGTGGCTCCAGCAGATCCCGGGAATAACATCGGAGATCTCTGTCCAGAAGAGCGCAGTCCTGGGAACAGCTAAGATACTGCGCAGGACCCTCAAGCTCCCAGGCCTCTGGTAGAGGACCCGAGCTTGAAGGATAAACCGCCCACAGGGGCGTGCTGGGTGTTATATATATATATATATATATATATATATATATATATATATATATATATATATATATATATATATATATATATATAATATTCTGTAACTCTGTAACTTCTGTCGGTGCTGTGCTTTTTTGGAAACCGAATTTCCCAGAGGAACCCACCCGAGGGATTAATAAAGTTTTATCTTATCTCTTGTTTTTCATGATAAGAACAAAAGTTAATGCTAAAAATCAGTCGTCACACAGTCTGACATGAAAAACATCTCCATGAACTCGTCTGTTCGACTGCAGCGTCATTTTCTCCACGTGATGGAGTAATGATCAGACTTCAGCAGTGCTCCTCTCAGAGGTATGACACATCGCGTACCTTCTGTCCTCTGCTTCCAGGACAGCCCCGGATCCCCTGAAGTCCAGGAAGTCCAGGAGGACCGCGCTCGCCCTGCAACACAAAAGCAAAGTCAGCGCACCTGGTTCGAGCTCTCTGTCTGCTTCGTCCTGTAGGTCCATCTTTCAGTTATCAGGTTATATGAATATTACCTCAATAATACATCTGCATTTAAGTAAAATGTAATTGCCAACTGCTTTTAGGTAGCCCCCATAAACAGGAGCAAGCAGCTGGCAATTGTAGGAAAAAAGAACTTTAACAAGAATTTTAAACTTTAACAAGAAGAACACAAACTACAAACTAGAAAATTCAAAGTAAATAATTAAAAGCAAATTTTTTAATGGAAATGAATTCAGGTTTGAAGTTTTTTAATCAGGTTCAAGATCCTTTATTTGTCACATGCATAGTTACACGCAGTGAAACGTGTGCTGACGCGCTGCTCGACTGTGCAAAAGCAGAGAACATTATGTACAAATAACTGAATAAAATAAAACAATCTGGAAATTTTTACATTGAAAATCTGAAAATGTAGATTGTGCGAGTGTCTCATTTACAGCGGAAAGAGCTCGTGGTGGGATGAAGAAGAAGCACTTACACTGACTCCTTCTTCTCCCGGGAAACCCGGATGACCCCGCTCTCCCTCCTCACCCTGTTTATAAAGCAAACAGAACCATCAGAAAGAAAGCAAAGGGCTGGAAAAGCCTTCAGGACACATTTCACAACTAATTACATTAAGTGGCAGCTGGTCAGTAACGTGATATATTAAAATGATATTTTAGTTATTAGAGTTTATGATATTTGGACAATCGTGTCATGGACACCAGAGCAGCTCCGGCTGCCGTCCACATGAACAGGTTAAAGCTCCATCGTGCAGAGAGGAGCTCGTTTAAAATGGACTGAGGCACAGTGGAAACTGATCTCAGGTCAGACCCATCCATGTGTGGATGGGTCTGTGGGAGAGGGAGCATCCGCCCTGTGGAGCTGGCAGCTGGCACATCTGGACAGGCTCCGTCAGTGCTGAAAGCTATACACAGGTATCAGAGCAGCAGCTGCTCCGTGCAGACGTGTTTTTCATGTTTGAGTGGGATGATGCTAAAGCGCAGAATGCATCTGTTGCATCAGCACGCCTGCAGTCCAGACCTCTGGCCTGCTGCTCAGTTTCATGCAATGATGAATTTTTGCAGTTGAAACGTGAGATATGTTCTCTGTGTTCTATAGTGAAACATTCCTGGTGTAAAGTTGGGGTTTCACACTCACCTTTGCCCCTCGTGGGCCTGGAAGACCACGGGGGCCTTTGTCTCCCCAACATTTGCACATCACTCCGCAGCATTCCCGGGCTGTCACGGTGCTCTGCAGTCAGACGAGGGGGCGAAGGACATACATGAACAATGCACGATCTTTGTGAAGATCTTTAAGAGGCAAACGTCGGTTACTGAACGTTTTGTCTTCAGAGAATCAGGACTCATCAAAATATTACTCGCTATAAACTTTAAGAGGAACGATTATGTCAGCAGGAAAAATGGAAACAGGGAACTGGTCCAATCACAGTCCTCCCGTCAGCCGCCTCCTGAATGGCTGATGGGATTATTGTCCCTTTGATTTCTTTGTTGCTTACGTGACTTTTCTTTCAACCTACCCGCATGTTTTGCACTTGGGTCCTCTTATCTCACCTCATGACTCCTTTACTGGTTATTCTGAATAAAATTCACTCACATTTTTTACATTATATGAATAACATGAACGTGGCTCCTTTTTACTCAGACTAAAGATTAAAACTTGCTTTATTTGTCATTTAGAAAAGGTAGAAACGCACTCATGAGCAATGGGACTGACTTACAATCTGTTGGAATATGGTGCTGCCGATGCTCGGCATGCTGATTATGAGCTGATCGGTGTACCCGAATCCGCGGCCAAACTCCACCTTCTGTAGCTGAATGTGGTTAGTGCCCCTGAGAGCCACGGCCAGCAGGGCGCTGACTCCTGCAGACAGGACAACAGACTGGAACGGCGTGGCTTCACAAACACAGTGCACGTACATTTCCACTGGATCTGAATCAAGCAAACTGATTAGGTCTAGAAATATTTAGTAACTTCTCCTCGTAGATTAGATGGATCCAGTCTGATGGTGATCCAAGTGCTTCTTACCCCTCAGCTGTAAAAGGCATTGATGTGAACGCTACAGCTCGAGCTTCAAATTGATATCATAGCTGCTTCTATTAAAATCTTTGCTTAGTTTGAATCTCAGTGACCTCAGAGCCACAGTAAGTCTGATGAAGATCTTGCGGATGTAATAACTTGAGAACAAGACGACGTAGGAAATTGATATCTTAGGTGTGTCTCCTCAGAGGCCGAGGGGTTGCACTAGTATTATATTCAGTTCTTTCAGCTCTCTGTCATTCTACACAAACCACTTTTTCCTGGTTGTTTAGGAAAGTTCTTGTGCTTCCGCTTATTCTGCTCCACGGGACTTCCTCGTAGCCCAGAATTAAAATTAAAGCATGCGTTTTTATGTTTTAGGACACACATGGGACACTAGACACATACATCTAATGTAATAACTGAAGAATTTGTGTGCTAACATCAGATCAAAGTGCATGGGGATGTCAATAAAGATGAGCAATGAAAAGTAAAGATGACACAATGAGAAAACCAGAAGCAAAGTTGGGAATGAAGTGATCTTAGTAAATGCATGTTTTTACCAGACTCTCGCAGCAGCTTTGATTCCCGCTGTAGGCTCATGACGTTTTCATTGAGTCCATCAGAGAAGATCATCAAGACCTAAACGACAGAGTAAACCACGTCCGACAGTTTAATGTGGATGATGCCTCATGAAGTGGTAATGTTCAGGGCTGAACGATGAAGTCATAGCAGAAGCGCTAAACACTGCAGCTCCTCTAATGTCCACTAGAGGCTCCAGCAGTGAGTCAGTCCCCATATACTCCCGTGTTATAAACAAAGCTCTTTACCATTAGCAGTCTTCATGCTGGGTAACAGTAATTAATGTAATTGAATGTAGTGTGCAGTATTTGGCTACCCAACAGCCACGGCTGCAGTTTATGTGCTAAATTTTAACAAGATGAAAAATAGCACCGTTGCATGTTAACAACACAGGATATCAATTCAGTTACTCGGATAATTTCATGGTGAAAATGAGAACTGAAGGATTCTGAAAGGTCTAAACTAGGGCTGCCAGCGTTAATCTCCTTAAAATGACTTTAACGCCATAACCACATTAAAGCGGCAAATCTCCCTTAGCAAGTTACCGCAGATCACCCCACGGCATCAACGTGTTAGTGCGGTTAGCTCATTAACGTGTTAGCACCGTGCAGCTCACTAGCGCTAGCTCACTAACAGAGATTTGCTGCAGTCATGGTGTTAACATCACTTTAACGAGATTAACGCTGACAGCACTCATCTAAACATGTCTCACCTTGACAGTAGCCTTGGATTTGGTTTTGAACTTCTCCTTGTAGAAATTCAGCAGCTCAGAGTTAAAGTAGGTCGGCTGGGACAACTTCCAGCTCAAGACTTTCTTCAACACGTCTTCACTGAAGTCTGCAAAATTTGTATCATACAAGGCCCTGCCATCACTGTCTACCAAATGGAAGGCGATTTGGGTCTTGACCGGGGACTGGGGGACGCCAGTGCAGCACAAGTTTTCTTCTGTTGAAATATGTGAAATATGATGGACAATCTCTTCCAGGTGTTGGATGTAGTCACTGATCAGCATGTTGTTGGATCCACTCGTGTCAGTAATGTCGAATCCTATTGCAACGTCGATGGTACAATCTGAACATGGGAAGAAAAGCAGGGAAAGGATATTTGTCTTTGACCATCTGCTGGTTTCATCTTCATGTTTCCCTCTCACCACATATCCAAACTGACATCATGACCAGCAGCTTTACAGCTGTGGCTCCAGCAAACATCAGCTGATACTAGAAATTAATATTAAATAAATTCTAACAACAGCTGATCAAGCTTGAACGTGCTGCTGTTGTTTAGCGCGACATCCACTGGTTTCCTGTTTCTGGTGCAAAATGGGCGATAAACAAAGGAGAGAGAAAAGCCGATCAGCTGATCATTGATCAGTTTCATGATTGAAGTAGAAACAGGAGAGGGAGGGGAGAGAATGAGAGAAGAAGAGGCAGCTGTGCAGCAAAGACACAGAATAACTCCAGCTTTGTGTCTTTTTCATTGTAGCTGAAGTCCGGGACAAATCGCTTCCTTTTCACCTCAATACCATTTTCTTCTCTTTGTCTACGATAAGATTGCTTTCAGAGTCGTTGCCCAAGCAAGGGGGAGGGTGCATCAACCTTCTTGGCTATAACTGGTCCAGCCCAGAGTCA
Source organism: Maylandia zebra (assembly GCF_041146795.1). Lineage (NCBI taxonomy): Eukaryota > Metazoa > Chordata > Actinopteri > Cichliformes > Cichlidae > Maylandia > Maylandia zebra. The sequence goes on along the minus strand of NC_135177.1, from coordinate 37,523,970 downwards.
ATCATGACCAATAGGCTACCACCTTTCACTCTATACACCGTTACAAACAAAAATGCCCCATAAAAACGAAAAATCACCATCGGGCAGTTGCCCGGTATGCCCGATGGCCAGTCCAGCTGTGGATACTTGTCCCCTGAACTGTGTGGTGTGAAAGCAGTTGCTGTTATAAATGGTGCCCCACATTACGTCACCATTTAAAATATGGAAATTGGATCTTCTGACTGTCTTGGTTTAGTCTCTCTTTTAAAGGATTCACTCAAAGATTTTCTGTTCGCCTAATTATGAAATTACTAGTCATGCACATCTCTTTTTTCCAACTTACCAATTTTGGGCTCGTCGTCAGGCTCAGTGTCACAGATTTCATCAATGATCTTTTTCTTGATATTTGCCAAGCTGTCGAAGTTCTCGACATCAAAGACCTTCTCTGGTGTGCCAGTGATCTGCAGGAGCTGTAGGTAAAAGACATCTCCAACAGCAATGGCGAATACTGTAACCCCCATTTTCCTGAGCGCTTCTGCGGCATCCTCCACGTCATCATGAGAGTTACCATCTGTGATCAACACCAGGTTCTTGGGAACACCTCTGCGGCCTCCATTTGATTCTTGAAAGTAGTCCCTAATGTGATCCAAGGCTTTTCCAAGATTAGTGTTTCCACCGTTATAGTTCATGTTAAGGATATGCTCGATCATCTTCGTCTTGTCGTTGTACGTGTTAAGGTAAAACTCATGTTTAGGATTATCACTGAACTGTGCAAGTCCGACATGTGCAAACTCTTTTCTGACATTAAAGTTGTCCACCACACTTGCTGTGAAGTTTAACATAATTGTGTGCTGGCTTTGGTTGATGCTGCTCGAGTAATCGAGTAGGAAGACCAAGTCTGTCTGGTTGCAAACTGCCAAAGAAAAAGCAAGAAAGAGACATTTGATGCCATTAATACACAACTGTGCTGTGAATTTAACACTGTGGCATCGTCAGGCTTCCATCAATCAGCCAACCAACAACCTGATGCCATCTTTGGTTAGACTTTTGTATCTATTGTGACACCGGAAGAAGGGTTGACCAAAAAATTAGACATTAATGAAAAACTTGGGAAACATTAAACATACATATATTATATAATTATTATAATATATTAATCAGAATCAGAATACTTTGATTCCTAGGGGAAATTATTTTATATCATATAATATAACAAATGTCCCACGTGTGGGACTCAAAGGTTATCTTAATATAATATAATATAATATAATATAATATAATATAATATAATATAATATAATATTATAATTGTCACAGTTTGCCAAGGCAAACTGCGTGGAGTGGATCCAGGTGCAGACATTCTCAAACTTAACTGATGATGAACCATTTATTAAAGCAGACAGAACAGTACAAAATAAAAGGGCAAAAACAACACAAACTAAGCAATAACCTAAACTGGGTAAACTCAAAAGGAAACACGAACTATGAAAAACCCTGGCAAATAGAAATACACACAGGAGGCTAAGAAGAAGTGGGAACACACGGGGAACAGCTGACACACATGAACACAACGACATAACGACATGGAAGAGTAAAACTGAACACGATGAACACAGGAACACAAGACCTCTTCAAAATAAAACAGGAAACATAAGACGCAGACATGACAACCTGAACTTGACAAAGTAAGACAGACATGAAACACATGAAGGGCAAGGGAGACTTAGCAGGGGAGTAAGACACAAGGGGAATCTAATAACAAAGAAGTATAACAACCTAGGCATGAAAAAAAATGAACGTAGAAAACCTGAAGGGCTTAAACTAAAACTCAAAACGCTGGGTCAAAAGACCCTGTGGAGGACCACAAGAGCCACGCGCGTCGAAATAAAGATTTCTGTGCTTCAATAATGAATTGTAGAATAAATTCTGCATTTGTAAATTCATTTTGGAATTCCAATTTAATAAACTGCATTTCAAAATCCATTTCCCTTTCCTGTTCGCTCCGGGATTAGCTGCTGGATTAACAACTTCATTTTAAAAATCGTGCGGCTATTCAAATTAGCCACACCGTGGGATGTAAGGAGCTCTCTGATTGGTTGGACAGACCTCTCTGTATGCTCTGTGATTATAAAGGCCTTAAATTCTGTGATATATACTGTCAATGATTTTCACAGAGGTCTTAAAGTACTTAAATCTCTGCTGATAGTCTGGTTGTTTATATTTTCACATGTTTTTGTGTCTGTAGTGCTCTCCGCTCCCATGTCTCAGCACCCCTCGTGCTGGCTGCTGTCTGGCGCTCCACACTTCTCCTGGGGACACAATAGACGCAGCTGTCAGGACACATATAACCGCGGGCATACACACTAACTCAGTTCAACTGGATGACTAACATGGAGTCTCATGGAATGATCCCGCGTCGGTGGGAGCTCCAAGACTCTCCTAAGTAGCTCCCCCGACGAGCCCTGATCAGCAGCAGGTGTGTAGCTTCGGGTGTGGCCAGTCCCCTAGCCGGGCAACACCCACCAGGCCTGAAGGCGCCTGTAAACCAGTGTACATACACACCTGCACCCATATACACACACACACTCACATCTACAAGCATGGAGAAGAGCAGCAGCAACACCAAAAATACATGGTGGTGGTCAGAGGGCCCGGTGGCGCCTGTGTCCGGCAGCCTCGCCTCTGTCAGTGCGCCCCAGGGCAGCTGTGGCTACAATGTAGCTGCCATCACCAGTGTGTGAATGTGTGTGTGTGAATGGGTGAATGACTGAATGTAGTGTAAAGCGCTTTGGGGTCCTATGGACTAGAAAAGCGCTATACAAATGCAGGCCATTTACCATTTACCAAAAATACATATAATATCACCAGTCCATGACTGCCCAGGGATCCTGGGTCGCTCAGACCCAGGATCCCTGACAGTAGGGCTGTTTGATGACGTTTTGGACTCCACAAATGCAAAATTTATTCTACAATTCATTATTTAAGCACAGAAATCTTTATTTTGATGCGCGTGGCTCTTGTGGTCCTCCATAAGACCCAGGATCGTGACAATAATATAATATAATATAATATAATATATAAAGCAGCTTGAGGTAATTGTTGTGCTCTGGTGCTATATAAATAAAACTGAACTGACTCAAAGACAACTAAAGGGAGCATAATAATTCCCTTTGGGACACTCTTACCTCGCTTAGTGGAATTGCAGATGACAGAAGAAATGTTCTGGTACAGAGTTTCCAAATCCTTAAAATTATCGACAAAGAAAACTTTGGATGTGTCACCACCAGCCATGGTCTCCAGCTCGTCCCTCTTTGCGTCCTGCACTCCGATACTGATGACTGTGATCCCATTTTGTCGCAGAGCATCAGATTCTGCTTTCAGTCTGTCAGAGTCTTGAGCTTCTCCATCTGTGATCACCATGAGAATCTGAGGCACACTGATATCTTTCCGACCACCATGTTCAGCGTTGAAGTACGACAGCGAGTATGCCAAAGCAGCACCTGTGTGGGTGCCTCCGCCTGGTTGTACCAGCTGCTGCAGAGCTTCAAGGACTTTTCCTTTGGAGTAAATTTCATTTAGAGTAAAGCTGGATTTGGGTGTGTCAGAGTAGAGAATGACTCCAAAACGAGTCAGATCTTTACCAACTGTGGTCTGGTTCACAACTGAAGCCATAAAGGTGTGCATACTTTTGAACTGTTCCTTCTTTATGCTTTCAGAACCATCAACCAGAAAAATAATATCAGCCTTTACTGTCTTTTTACAATCTGGATGAAGGAAAAAGAGAGGTGGTTAGCAAAAACAGAACTTTTTGTTGTCACAATAAAAACTAAAATAGCAAAACAAACATTTTAAAAGTCATTTTTATTTTACCAAATCAATCATTAACCATTTGTGCTGAGGTATTAATGGGTTTAATATTTTAAAAACTTTTTGAGTTAATTGACTGAATGATTTAGCACCTCCACAGACTCCACCTTTGGTTGTACCTTTTAGACAGTCACACATCACAGATGGTTTTAAACAGCCTCTCTTACCTTCCTCACAGAACTTCAAGGCCAGCTTGGTCTCTAGTTCCTTCAATGCATCAAAGGTATTCTCAATGAAGAACCTCTGCGATGAGCCACTGATCTCCGACAGTTCCTGATTGTTAGCCTTATCCACTCCAATGGCATAGATCACCACTCCTTTGGCCCTCAGAGCATGAGCTGGTTCTCTGACGCTATCATGGGATTCACCGTCTGTTAGAACGACCAACCACTGCTTCATCCAAGGCCGCCCTCCTCTGGCTGCATCAAAATACTGTGAGACTTCTGTGATGGCCCTGCCAGTGCGAGTGCCTTCTTTCATCTGCTCCATAACATCGATGGCGTTTAGCATTCCTTCCAGGTTGTAGTGTGTGGTGAGGTCGAACTCCAGGCGTCTGTTGCTGCTGTACTGCAATAAACCAACATGCACCTTATCCTGTCCAATGTTGGACTTGCTAATGACAGATTTCGTGAAATTTTTCATCTTTTGGAAGTTTTCCGCAGAGATACTCTCAGAACTGTCAGTTAAGAAAAATATGTCGCTTGGTATACAAGCTGTGGATGAAAAACAAATAGAGGTTAGTGTGGTTTTCTCTTTTTACAGTTATTTCCCTACCTAAATCTAGAATTGGCAATTTTGAACATGTGAAAGTCCCATAAAAGAAAGAGGAAATCATGTATACATCTAATCAAGTTTTTGAAATAGTTTATGGTCCTGTTCTCTATCCTCTCCTCTTATTATCTCAATGATGTGTGCTACAAAGCAAAGCCCAACTTAATTTAACTCACTTTCCGAACAGATCTCTCTGATGACGTCATTTTTGATGGTTTTCAGGGCATCAAAATTACTGACAAAAAACTTTCTCTTTGGATCCCCAGCAATCTCATTCAGCTCATTATCATTTGAGGCATTCACCCCGATGGCGTAGATGATGACCCCCTGCGCCCTCAGTTCTTCTGCAGCATCTTTAACTTTATCTTGGGATTCTCCATCAGTGATGGCGATCAGGTACTCGGAGACTTTGTAGCCACGGCTCGTCTTTGCGTTCTGAAAATGTCCTTTCATGGATGACAGTGCTTTTCCTGTGTTTGTTCCACCTCCTTTGTGAAAGATTTCCTTCACAGCCTTTTCCATTGTCTTAGCATCTGAGTGCTGTGTTAGGTCGAACTGTAGAGAGGGGGAATCTGAATATTTAACAAGACCCATGCGAACATGGTCTGGCCCAATACGGAAGGTATGAAGAAACTCAATGATAAACTTCTGCATGTCTGAGAAATCTGCATTTTCAATGCTCCCTGAGTCATCCATCAGGAAGAAAATGTCAGCCAGGTCCTTTTTATCACATGCTGAAGAGAAGAACAAAGAGTTAGATCTTCTCACACAGTCAAAGAAAGCGAGTTTGAACTGAACATTCAGAGTCTGAAATGTTTGAGAAACCATGTTTACACCCAGCATTTTTACAGGCTGCTTATGAACAACTATAACTTAATAATGGATGAGCGGTTTCTTACTCTTTTTTCTTATCTGGGAAATTTATCAGGTAAGATCCAGTCACCCACCTTGACATACCTCTAACACTAACACAGAGCATTGCATCAATAATGCTACTACAAAAGTTAACATTTCTCAGGGAAAACTAACGGCAACTTATCAGGAAAGCTTAGTTCAAACCTTCTTTAGTCTCTGCATCACTTTCCTTGTCCTGGACCCCGATCTGGAAGATGGTGTTGCACAGGGTTGCCTGCAGAGTTTCTTTCAGGGGTTTCAGCTTGATGAAACTGTCCACAGTAAAAACAAACTTAGACTTGGGGTAAGATGCCATCTCCAGCAGTTCGGCTTTATTGGCGTCTTTGATTCCGACAGCAAAAACTGTGACACCAGCTCGACGGAGAGCGATCGCAGGTTCCTCCACATTATCCTGGGATTCACCGTCTGTGATTACCACCGCTACCTTCGGGACATCCTCCCTGCTGCCCTTTTTTTCAGTGAAGATGTTTTTCAGGGCGAAGTGTAGGGCAGCTCCAGTGTGTCTATCACCTTGACGGTAAGGCAGGAAGCTGATGAACTGCAGAATGTCTGCCTTGTCTCTGAATGAGTTGAGGGAGATGTGTGCAGTCGACACGTTGTTGTATGTAACAATGCCTACTCGGATTTTAAATGGACCAGTTTCCAGGCTGCTGATGACCGAGCGCAGGAAGTCACGTATCAGCCTGAAGTTTTCCTCTCCAATGCTTCCAGACTCATCAACAATGAACACAATGTCTGCCTGGTTAGCCGTTTTGCAATCTGTGAAAGGAGCAGACTCAGTTTAGTCAACCCAACTGAAACTGTATGTGATGTGAATCTGAAGCCTAGACTGTCACATGTACCCCAATCAGAAAACATGGGTGAATAAGGAAGTGCGGCTTCTACTAAAGGCACGTACCAATACCGTCAGATCAGGGGACGCTCAGACCTACAGTACGTCCAGGGATGACCTGAAGAGGGGCATCAAGAAGGCGAAGCACAGCTACAATCTGAAGAACACTTTGTCAGCTCTGACTCACAACATATGTGGATGGGCATTCAGGCCATGTCTGACTACAAGCCCAGCAATTCCACACAGACAGCCATGGATTTGTCCTTCCTCAATGAGCTAAATGACTTCTATGCTCGTTTTGTTAATGACAACAAAGAAAAAGAAACCCTACCCCCTGATGACAGCATTTCAGGACGTGTGCTTTGAGCATGTGCAGAGCAGCTTGCAGGGCTCTTCACAGACATCTTTAACCTGTCGCTTGCCCAGGCAGACATGCCAGCGTGCTTCAAGACCATCTTCATCGTGTCAGTGCTAAAACACTCATCACCAACTAGCCTGAACCACTATCGCCCTGTTGCTCTCACGCCCGTAGTTATGAAGTGCTTTGAGCAACTGGTCCTGGCACACCTCAAGGCATGCTTGCTCCCCACACTGGATCCTCACCAATTTGCCAATCGAAGCAACAGGAGTACAGAGGATGCTGTACCCACAGCGCTGTGTACTCTCACACCTGGACAACAAAAATACTTATCCAAGAATGCTGTTTATTGACTTCAGCTCAGCATTCAGTACAGTTATTCCCTCCAAGCTGATCACCAAACTTGTGGATCTTGGAATCAGCAGCTCCACCTGTACCTGGATCATGGACTTTCTGACCAACAGACCCCAGCATGTTAGGTCAGGGTATAACTGCTCTGCTGTGTGCCGAGCCCGTTCCTCTATGACTGCAGACCTAGGTGAGTCTGCTACAGTGAAGAACTAAAGCTGTGTGGCGCTGACAATAACCTGTTCCTGAGTACCAGCAAAACCAAAGAGCTCATTATGGACTTCAGGAGAGAGGAGACAGACACCCATGTCCCCATCTACATAAATGGCACAGCTGTTGACCGGTGTCCAGCTTCAAGTTCTTGGGGACCCACATCTCTGAGAATCTGTCCTGTTCAACTACAACCTCCAGCCTGGTCAAGAAGGCCCATCAGTGCCTCTTTTTCTTGAGGACACTGAAGAAAAAACACCTGTCTGCTGTCATACTGAGTAACTTCCACCACTGAGTGATAGAGAGCATCCTGACCAACTGTGTCACAGTGTGCTGTGGGAATTGCTCTGTTGCTGACAACAAGGCACTGCAGCAGGTGGTGAAAGCTGCGCAATGCATCACAGGGACTCCACTTCCTGCCACTGAGGATGTCCACAAGACGAGGTATCTATGCCGAGCACGCATCATTCTCAGGGACTCCTCTCATCCTGCCAATCAACTCTTCCAGCTCCTGTCCTCCACAAGGCGCTACAGGAGCCTTCAGACTAAAACCAGCAGGTGAAGGCTTGATGCTGGTTTTAGTCTGGAAAGACTAAAAGAATAATTTGTCCTCTCAGCCGCAAAAGAATCCGGGTCACAGGCACCAATTATTAAATTCTGTTCTTTTGAATTCTTTTGGCGACAAAGAAAGACTTACGACTCAGAGTGGTCAAGTTCGAAAAATGATCTCTATTGTATATTTCTGGAAATGGAGACCTGTCACACGAACACACACGCTTAGGTCTGAAAGCATTACAAGCCAGCATGGTTATGTAGTTCTGCTGCACGTCACACACACACTCAGTTTACTTAGTTCCGCTTTTTCTATACTTCCTGTTTTCTGCACAAGACGTGCAGTCTACCCTGTGACTTTTGGCCTACAGTCTAACTCACAGGGGCGTTTTCCTGCACTGGACTCTATAAAACAATATAAACAGAAAATAAGCATTTAGAATATATATTTATATCGTAAAATTAGGAAGAGCTTCTTCCCCACAGCTGTCACCCTACTGAACTCAGTCCGCCGCTGAGCCTTTCCATCCACACTCACTTAAACCTCTACACTCCACCTTCCTCCTATCCTTCCCACTGATAATTTCATTCTCAACATTCACCATATGCTTACATTGGTTACTGCTACAGTTTGGGACACTGACATAGAATAGTCTCTGGTATAGTGAGTACACTGTTCACTATTATAGTCTTCTCCCACTGCTGTAGATATACTCATACCACTCTGTAGATCAGTTTACCTCACATCGACACATCTGTATATACTGTATGTAGCACATCTGTATATCTGCTCGTCTGTAGAGCAATATAAATATCTGTATACTTAACTTATATGTACATAATCTGTCATAACTATTTCCATCTTTTATCCTACACATATCTGTATATAATCTGCTCCTATTGCACTTACTGCTTTTGCATTTCTGATTAGATGCAAACTGTGTTTCGTTTTCCTGTGTAATGATAATAACGTTGAATCCTGATAATGCTGCAGGCAGATTTCAGGCATGATTGAGTTTCACTCACCAAACAAAGCATAAAACCTAAGCAAAATATTAAAATGTTAGCCTCATGAATAAAAGAACAGAAATGGTGGATTTCCTTCCTTCATTGAGTCTTTTTATGGTCTACTGTGACATGCGAGTGAAAAGGCTAGGCTGACATGTTCCAGATCCAGGTTTTTGTACACCTGGATCACAGTTGATAGTAACGGGTCTTAAACTACAGTGAACGGCTATTTCGTTTTAAAAGAGCAAAGGTACGTTGAAAAAAAACCCTCAGATGATTTTGTGGAGACTTTCTGCATCGTTAGTTGGGATGATCTGACTGCTTCCTCTGGAAAACTCTGGCTTACTTATAATAAACCATCGTTGCATTTATAGCTGCTTCAGAAACACTGCTGTGTAGTTACTGATGATGATGATGATGAACTGATGGCGGCTTTCTCACCTTTAGTGACAGTCTCCACTCTCCGGGCCGTGAGCAGGTCAATCAGCAGAGTTACTCTTGAAGAATCAAAGATATAGCCAGGGCTGGCAAAGCGGTACAGAGCAGCCTTTGTCGCACCTGCGTCCATCCCCACAATAATTACCCCCTCGTCTTTCAGATTTTCAGCAGACCAAAACACAGGATCATCCGAGTCTTTTCCAGCCACTACAACCAAATACTGTGGGGTTCCCTGTTGTGCGCGGCCTCCTGCCTCAGCAGTGAAGAAGTTCTCTTTAGCGTAGGACAGAGCTTGTCCAAGATTTTGTGGTTGGCCTGTTTGTGAACGCAGTCGGAAACGTCGAGCAGCGGTCACGATCTGCTGCTTGGTTTGATAAGTGTTGAGACGAAAGTCAACTTTGACGTCCTGACCGTACTGGGCCAAGCCGATACGGTAACCAGACGCTCCAACTTCCAGTCGATTCAACAGTCTGGAAAGCTCATTTCTAAACAGGGTAAACTGATTGGAAGCTATTCCACTGTCCACCAGGAAGAAAACATCTGCAAACCTGTCGACCAAAGCTGAGGAAGACAGAAGCAAAAGTGTTTTAGTACAAGTTCATGTTCAGTATACAACAAGCTTAGCGCTCATGTGATCTACTACCTGTCATGAACTGGCTGTGCGCAGGCTGGAGAGGACCCAAATGCGAACTCTCGGAAGAGAGGACGTGAACTCAAAATATAACTTTATTTTCTGAACGGAAAAAGGCAATACAAAACTAAACTGGGAAATTCTACTAATACTAGACCCAGGAAAACAGGGAGAGGCACACAACCATGAGGGAGGATGTGACATGGAACTGAGGGAGACGCTGACATAATTACACAGAAGACAGCGAGGGACGTGGGAGCACACGGGGAACACAGCTGAGACCAATATTCATAACAAGACAGGGGAAGAGCGAACAGAGCATGACGTACAGCGACAGGAGACCATCAATGTAAAACGGGAAGCACACAGAGACGCAGACTGGAGGGGCGAGAGAGCACAGAGGAGCACGAGAGAGAGAGGACAAGACGAGCTGGGGAACATAGGAAAACATGACAAAATCAAACAAGGAGAAACACGGCGCAAGCACTCATACAACTAAATGAATATACACAGAAGGAGACACAGGAGTCAAGACACGAGGGGAATCTAAAAGGTTAAACAGAACAACCTAGGTTCTATAGAATAAACACAAGGAACCTAAAACATAAATAATAACACCAAATGACGAAAAACGCAAGTGAACACAAAACACTGGATCAACAGACCCAGGACCATGACACCACCTCACAGTGCTCAGAGGCACAGCTGAGGATGGACCAAGCAAAATGTGCATTTTCAGCTTTCTGTTGATTCTTGTGTCAAAACTGTATTCAGGTGCTTCTTAGATATAATTAATCGTGCAATAAAGAGATCACTGTATCAACCAATCAGCTTTCTTTACCTAGCGTCTGATCCTCCAGACTGAGACAGACCGTTTTCAGCAGGTTGTTGGTCTGGTCCTGGAGCTTCTGGTAGCTGACAGTGGTGAGGACGAAGCGCTCCGAGGGCCAGTTAGCGATGGTTATAAGCTGTGTCCTGCTGAATTCTCCGACCCCGATGGCGAACACGATGACACCGTGCTGCCTCAGTCTACTGGCAGGTTCCAATACGTCATCTGTTGATTTGCCATCTGTGATGACCACAGCAATCTGAGGCACGCGGCGCTCGGCTCGGCTGCCGGCCTCTTCGGTGAAGTACTCCGTCCGGAGGAAGTCTATGGCTTTGCCGGTTTTTGTGCCGCCTCCTCGGTGGGCAAGGTTTTGCACTGCAGCCAGCAGGGAATTCTTGTCCCTGTGATCCGTCAGCTGGAACTCTGGATAAGGATCGTCGCTGTACTGCACCAAACCGATCTGAACCTTGTCGGGGTCGATTTCAAAGCCCTGGATGGTTTTGCGGAGAAATGTGCGGATCTCCTGAAAGCTTTTATCATTGATGCTGGACGAGCCATCAACTAGGAAGACGATGTCACCGACGGTGACCTTTTCACACTCTGGATAGCAGCAAAAGAAAATCAGTGTTCATACACAAGTATTACAGGGAGATGACACACAGTCCCAGAATAACATTATCAACTAAGCTCCATTAATTGTGATGAACTCATGAAACAAATGTTCTGTCTCCTGTTCTCTACTATTAATCCCACTAACCCTCTACGGCACACGCTATGAGCTTGATTTGTTTTTGGTTTTTTGCTGCTTACTATTGGATGCTATACCATTGTGAAAAACGGAAAAATATCACACTTTAATGGAGTAAACAGAAATATATCAGCAGAAAAATGAATTAAATTGGTGTCTCAATTCCTTTAGAAAGGATAAAATAGACTTTTTAGTCTGGAAGCAACACCGTGCCCCTGATAGTTAACAGTTTGTCTTTGAAAGCAATCACATGAAATGTACAAAAGCACATGAGCACCTGGATTATCCTGTATCTAAACTCAGGTTTCAAAGACACAGCCCGGCATGCTGCGTTCAAGTACCGACCTCTGACTGTCTGAGCAGCGACGCCACAGAAGAGTGCCGCCGTGATGAGGCTGAAGAGAAGACCTGCCCTCCCCGTCATGTTGGGACCGCTCACGTAGTTCTCTCCTCCTACACCAGCAACAAGACGGAAAGAGTGCCAACAACATTGTAGACATTATAAATTACGTGAACTTGCTTTCACGCATAATGACGTGACTTTATTTTTTAATCAGTTCATTTCACGAAGTCTAGTCGTTTGTCCAGATGAAGCTTTGCAAACCTAAGCCGTGCTGCCGTGCACGTTTTTGGAGCGAACGTTCTCCTGTGACTCTGCCCACGGGCGGATCTACAGGGCTAGCATGGGCTGGCATGTGCCTCCCTAAAATAATAATAAGCTAGCATTAACACTTTGAGCCTAGCTACAATTAACAGTTAATGTGAACTCTAAAACAGAACATATTACATAGTGAGCCCCTCCCCCCCACCCCTCCACCAATGAAATGGTTCCTCCTGTAGCTCGGGACCAACTTTACATCTTTATGTGAGTAACAGCCGATGCTTGTGGTTGTCCCAGAGCGCATTTGAATCAACACCGTGGGCATTTCCAGATTTCACACACGAGGTTTATTGTTCCAGTCTGGAAATGGAATGAAGGTTATTGCTGTTAATGCCGGCGCCTCCAAATCACATGACCGATGTATAGGCTTTGGAGCGTGATGTCACGGGAGGGGGTGTGACCAGGATTTTTGGTTGAGGCGCCATATTTCTGGGCCAAACAAAGCGCTAGCGAAAGAGGAGAGAAAGCACACGGTTAACACGTACTTGCTGTGTGGTGGTCGTAACGTCAGACGCACAACCGGCAGGAGAATAAGCTTGAAAATAGTTTATCTTTTCATTGTTTCCCCACCTGGAAGCATCATGAGGGTAGTTTTATTTGCGATGTGATCTGGGGTCATAACAAATTAGAACAAACATCCTAAAATGAGTGATTTTGCAGAACTATGTTCTATTTATAGAGTTGCTATTTGGCATTATTGCAGAAAAACTTGCCAATGAAATGGATGAAACACATCGTGACTGGTTTCCAGCGCTACACACGGGCACTCTGAAATCCCTGCTTCAAACGTACCACCATGCCAATCAGATTACTTCTTCCATGTGAGGGTGAAGAGGGGACCCTCCTGGGTAAGATGGTGAAGGTTTGCTGTGTCTGCTGAACAGTCTGGTAGTAAAACCAGGCACAAATGAAACTTGCTCTTGTTAAATACTCTTAAAAGTCTTGTGCTGTAAATACCGGCAATTTTTCAAAAGATACATTAAACCGAGTAGTGTTAGTGGTGGGTGATATTATGTAATTTGAAAAATGTGTTTCTTTATTCAACAAACGTGGATGTGTCCCTCCAGAGGTTTATAATTGTGAAACTGGTTCACCTTGTACGCGCTGACTCCACAGACAAGATAAGAAAATATATCAGGCTGAGTGACTAGCGGTTGGTCTTCAGGGTTTCTACTCCACGGCTGTACTTCATACGGGTCCACATTTCCAGTGCTCGATATTTTTGGCAAATACCGTCTCTTTGCATCTGGACACAATCTGTCTCTGTACCGTCCTTTTTCTTTTGAGCTGCTTTTAAGCATGTTTCTAACAACCTTCCTTCCAGCTCACGCCAGAAATATGGTGCCACGCTCCCACAATACATTGTGCCGATACGTCAGTTCCAAAGCCCTATACTTACTGCTTTGATGTATTGTAACCATATATGTACAATGCACATTACAGGACGTAACAGTAGGTGTAAAAGAAATGGCTTTGGTTTCCATGCCACCCTGAGAAATCTTCTCTAGTTTTCTAATTCTACTGTTATGAACTTTAACCTTTACCATGCTGAGGCCTGTCCACCTGACCTCCTATGTCAGGCGTTAACGAGCACTGGTTAAAGTTTTTTTTGGTGTTTAGGGCAAATAAAAAAGGTTCGCTCGAGTCAGAGAATAATCTGAAATGCAAAGATGAGTTAGTTATAACACAGACAACACAAGAACCAACATTTTTATATTCTGCCAGTTAGAAATATTTCTTTGATTTTTAATCATTCTAAAACACTCAAATCAGAATCGTTAATCAATTCTATGAAATACTGAAGAATTTCAAAAAAATAAATAAATAAAAAGACGAGAAGTCAAACCTCATTCATTCTGCAAATGCAAGCTCGCGCAAACGTACTGTAGCAAAATGTCGAGAAAGAAAAGTAAATATAATATTTTGACTTTATTCTTAAAATTACTATTAACAACAGATTCTGGAGAAAAGGAGTGAGATTAGAGATCTAAAATCCAGTTTCAACCTTTTTCATGAAATATAAACTTTGATTAAATGCTAAAGCAAATAAAAAGCAAAAGTATAAGAAAGTAATAACATTATTTAAACATTTCTCGATGCATGCTTAGTCATCCAGGTAAGTAACTCTCCAAAAGTTGATTCTGTTCATCTGGACGGAGCATTTTCAGTGGAAATTATGCACATTTACATAATCACGATGAAGGAACTGCCTCCCAGCTCACTGTTCCTCAGTGGGCTGGTTTCAGTCATTATGCAAATGTATGTTTATAAGATTGAGACCTGCAGTCAGCTGAGACTGAAGACGTCACCTGGATGATGACGAAACGTTTCTCCCACAAAACGCTGCGTCCAGATGAACAGAATCAGCCTTTGGAGATTATTTAAATATTCTTTTTTAAATATGGCCCTGGTACTCCTTCGTAGGCAGAACGAGTTTTTACACATGAGCTGATGAACATAAGAACACACAGGCTGCATCTCTGTAGCTCATCAACAAACACCATCACACGCAGTCACCACAAAAGCCCGCTGAGGTAAAACAGCACGTCTTAATTCTCTACACCAGGGGTCAAAGTTCAGTCCTCAGGGCCACATGTGCTTGCTGCGACGCGCCTGAATAAAATCAGTAGCAAGACTCTGTAGAACCTGACTGCATGCTGACGTTGCAACCCTACTCAGGTTAATTTAATGTTTGGAAAAATGTACTTTTACTGCACTGTGTTCATTCACTCATGAGCTGCTGTAACATGAATCAAATGGCTGAATTGCACCTCAGCATTAGGGCTGGGTTTTGATAATCGATTTATTGATTAAAAATCGATTCTGGCTTGGATAACGTAAAATCGATTCATTAAAATTCTGAATCGATTTTTTTAATATAAATTTATTTTGCCCAAAACGCCAGAATCTCAGGTTGAACCTCACAAAATTTCAAGAACCACCAAACAGCTAAAACAGTAAATGAGAGCAGGAACACAAAGACGTAAACACACAGCATGGACCCGCCGACGGATCAGAATCAGTGAGATGTCGCCTTTCTCACCTGACGGCACGCACACGCTCGGGGCTGAAAGCCGACTGCTCGCTGATTCCGATCTGTCGGCGGGTCCATGCTTTGTGTTCACGCCTTTTTTGCGCTGATTCCGAAGCTGTTAGTTTATCTCTCTCCAAACAATATTGACCGAATTCACTCTGACTTTTACTGTTTTGCCTCCACCAGGATAAAATCACACTTCATGCACAGCTCTCTCTCCCTCTCTCTGTACTTCAACAAGTTTCCCGTCTAAAAATCTGTTTTCTGCATTATTCGCTTGCTTGTTACGCACAAGTCTACCGTTGTTTACAGGCTGTCGGCCGCTGTTTTTTCCTTTTACTTACTTCCAAAAAGAAAACCTAATTTCTGCGGTTCAGTTCTGAACAAATGTAAACTTTTTTAAATTATGCAAAATGCAAAACGCCGTGTCTCTAATAAAACCGCTGTAACTTCAGAGGTAATGTTCATGTGTTGATTAATGGTTTTCTTTCGTTTTTGATCTACTGCAGAATATTTTTATAAAATCCCAGAACAGGAAAATCACCTTCATGTTTTTCTGTTTTATCTTCAGCTACTTTGACACAAAGGCCTCGCTGTGACGCTCACACCTTTGATAAAGTCTCGAAAGTGTCAGCTTCCTTTTTATAGATACAAAAATATGTAAATGTACTGATCTGAATTATATGACCTTGTGAATCGGAATCGAATCGATTCTAGAAATCAGTGACGATACCCAGCCCTACTCAGCATGCAGTCACGTTCTAAAGAGTCTTGCTGATGATCTACTGATTGTATTCAGGCGTGTTGCAGCAGCGACACATGGAAAAGTTGCAGGACAGCGGCCCTCGAGGACTGGACTTTGACACCCCTGCTCTACACTGAAGTGGGCAGATCTGAAAACATGCTCAATAGTCATCTGAATCTACAAACTATAAATAGCTGCTGCTCCAGTGATCTGAGTCAGCAGTGTCAGTCCATCCAAGCAACATTCATCAGGCAGCACATTCTCAATGAATCCCGTCTGCTCTGACACACCGTGAGCTGCTGCAGCTCAGTCTGTAGTTTGAGCTCCACTAAAAGTCTCAGCAGACAAGCAGCTGCATTCACAACATCACAGCTGGAATCACACAAAACTGACCTGTGATCAGACATCATCAGGTGATATTTCAGGAGGAGACAGACGGTAAACTGCGCATGCAATCATTTCCTCTCTGACACAACAGGAAATTCCAAACTTCCCAAATTGACTCAGAAAAATCTGCATATTTTCTTTGACTGCAAGATCAAAGAGAAAAAGACGTGAACCCACTTACAGCTCTGCTGCAGCAGCATCAGCACCTCTGCAACCAAACATCTGATCCAGAGCTGCAGCTCAGGGCTGCTTTTAGAGGAGGAGAGGGGCGATGGCGGGGGGGTGGAGGAGGAAAGGTGGCACCTCCTCCGGCTCCTCCCGTCATCTTCCTCATTAGAGGTGGATTTACATGTTTGACTTGTGAATCAAAAGGATTTTCTGGTCACACTGAAGCATCTGTGCGCTTTTAGCTTAAAACCTTTAGCTTAAAATCTCAGAGTCGTGCTGAAGAGTTTCTAACTGCTGGCTTCTCTGAGCTTCTTACTCTGCCCTATCCAGTCTTTAAGTCTGACATCATTAGCTGTGCCTGGGCCCAAACTCCCAAAGTCAAACGAACACTGCAGCATCACTGAGAGTTAAAAACTGTCTAAATTCTTTCATCTTCAATAAAATGATCAGCGTTGCTGCTTTACCAGGTGTAACAATTAAGTTTAACATCCAAGCATCCATGAAAACAGGATTTACGAAGTTTAACACAGTTAGCAGGAAGTTAGCTCGCTAGCTTCCACCTAAGCATGATATAGCATGCTCTGACTGAGAGATTTATGAAAAATTCAAACGTACAGCTCTGCTATCACTTCAAACATAAATGAAGACAGAAAGCTAAACAGCAGTGACGTTTGTAGGGTTACTGAAGTTGGGCTAGCTGCTATATAATGATGTGCTATGTGGCCGCTAGCGACACGGTTTGAGCACCGTTTAAGCACCGGCACCGTTTCAAAAGTACCGGTTTGGCACCGGTATCGGATAAAACCTAAACAATACCCATCCCTACTAATTAGTGTTAATTGGTCTTCCAGCTCTTCGTTATGCTCAAATTTATTTTTTCCAGCCTCTTATTGCTACTTGTCCCAACTTTTTTGGGATTTTTTTTTATTTTTTATTTTTTTATTAGTAATATAAACATACAAACAAAATGCACCATATATTACAGATTCAGAGAATAGACCTTTCTTACATATTAGCAACTTTCATACATAGTGAAAATAAAATATAAAGATGGGGTCACATAATTCAACAAATTATTAACTCACTAAATCAAAGTCTTCCATAAAGGAAATAAAAAAAGCAGCCTTTTTCTTTTTAACTAAAGTCAAAGATTTAACCAACAGGTTTAAGTCGTTTAAGCTAGTGTTGGTTTAGTCTTAAAAAAGCGACATTTATGTATAAAATGCTTGCACAAGATTAATAACACATTAACACCATAATTAGCTTTCTTTTCTTTCAAAAACACTCCAAACATTATCATATTTAAGGTAAATGGGGTAATTTGACTCCCACTGGAATAAAGCCAGGTATGAAAATCCAACCAAAATATTTGTATAAAATTGCACAAAAAGAATAGATGGTCCAAATCCTCCTCTTCTGTTTCACAAAATACACAATTACCCGTTTCTATTTTGAATCTATCACTAAGGAGTCTATTTGTCGGGTAAATTTTATTCAAGATTTTAAATTGGACTTCTTTCCTTTAGGAGGGATAGGGAAGGTGTCAGTTCTTATTTTTTCCAATTTCTTCCCTTTGGAAATCTTTCAATATGTAATTACGTCTAAGTAAATTTGGAGAATAAAGACTCCTTAATGAAGATCTAAGAAACTTATTGTTCCATTTAACATCACAAAATCGAATACCATCTATATATAATTGCCTTAACTTGGGGGAGATGTCAGAATATATTATATCATTTACAACTATGTTTTTAAGTGACAATGGAATGGATTTTATAACCCGATTAAATTTACTTTTAGAACATTGGATATTAAATTTCTGGCAAAAATCTTGATGTCCTAGAACATGTCCTTCCTCATCTACAAAATGGGCAATTGCCCAAACACCTTTTGATAACCAATCTTGAATAAAAATAGATTTTCTGTTCATCAGCATATATCTATTGTTCCAAATTGGGCTATTATGTGGAGTGAAATTATGTTTAAATAACATTTTCCAATAAAGAAGGATCTGTTTATGGAATTCAGAGAGTTTAGCAGGTAGCTTAGTAATTTCAAAGTCACACTTTAGGAGAAAGTCGATACCCCCCAGTGTGTTAAAGACCTTACTTGGTATAAAAAACCAAATGGAGTGTGGATTATTTAGGAAGGATTTTAACCATTTAAGTTTCAAAACACCATTCATTATATCAAAATCAATTGCGTTTCCACCGCCTTCAATGTATGGTTTAACCAAATCATCTTTAGATATATAATGGCACTTATTCCTCCAAATAAAATTAAAATTCAAGCTATTAATTGTTTTAATAACTTTATTCGATATTGATAAAGAGTAAGCTGGATATATAAATCTAGATAAACTATCCATTTTGGTTAATAATTAGTGTTAGATTAGAGTTAGTGTTTCTAAAATAAAAGGATGTTCTACTGAATCGAAAGCTTTATAAAAGTCCAAGAAAAGAATAAAACTGTCATCACTAATCAGATCATTGTAGTCCAGTAAGTCTAAAACCAATCTGATATTATTATGAATGTTCCTGTCTTTCAAAAACCCTGATTGTGTCTCACTAATTAAACTTGAAACCCCTTGTTTGAGCCTTGTTGCAACTGAGCTAGAGAAAATTTTATAATCTGTATTTAATAAAGTTATGGGCCTTAAGTTATCCAATTGTCGTTTATATTTGTTTGGTTTAGGAATTAATGTAATTAATCCTTGTTTCATGCTAGACATCAATTCTCCCTTTTCAATACTGGCCAGTATAGCTTTGAATAAAATTTCCCGTAAGTCTTCCCAAAAAAACTGGAAGAAATTAACTGTAAGCCCATCTGGACCAGGGGATTTATTAAGCGCCATTTTCTTAACAGATGCATCTAACTCTTCAATTCTGAAGTCAGATTCACATAATCCCTTAAACGATTCATCAATTTTAGGGATCAGATTATCTATTTGATCAAAAAAGACATCACAATCTGCTTGAGAGAACTGTGAGGAGTATAAATTGGAATAGAATGTATAAGTTTCATTCTCCAAAATTTTAGGGTCGTCACATTCAATGCCATCAATTAACAGAGAAGATATAAAATTTCTTTTCTGTCTGCTCTTTTCTAAATTAAAAAAATATGAAGAATTTCTTTCCCCCTCCTCAATCCACTTGGCCCGTGAACGCACAAAAGCTCCTTCTGCTTTATTTAGGTAGAGCTGATCTAATTTAGTTTGCAACTCCATAAGTTTACTCCTTTCTTGGGTATTTAGATCATCTTTACTACAGCAATAAGTAATTTCTTGGAATAATTTACATTCATATTCTCTTTGCTTTTGACTTGTGTTTTTACTGAATTGAATACTAAATTCTCTAATTTTGAATTTAATGAATTCCCATTTACTGATATATCCTACAATTAGATGATCAGCCATAATATCTTTTATAATTTTTTTGACTATGTTGCAGTAGTCTTCATTTTGTAAAAGTTTGGCATTGAACTTCCAATAAGTTCTTTTATTTGATTGTCTAATTTCGGATTCTAAGCACAGTTCAATAAAGCAATGATCAGATAGAGGTGCATTTGACATCACAACTTTTACAGTGTGGCTAAGAATGATGTCACTTCCTAGCCAATAGTCTATTCTAGACTTACAAGCTCCATTTGGTTTAAACCAGGAAAAGCTCTTAATTCCTGGATTTCTTACTCTCCAAATATCTGTCAAGTTGTTATTTATCAAAAAATCTATAATACTTTTTTGGGATTTGTTGACACTGTGAAATTTTGAATCAACATATTTTTCCTTTCAAATGTTTCTCGGATTGAACTTTTGATCTGTCATCTACGTTCTATTCTGAATAAAATATTGACATTTGCCATCTCCACATCATTGCATTCAGTTTTATTCACAATTTGATTAGTGTCCCAGCTTTTTTGGAATCCGGTTTGTACACGGCGTGCTGCGGGGAAAAGCCTGTTCTAATGTTTGAGTCTAAGGTCTATTTGTTAGCACCTGGCGGCTCTTTTTTGCTTCTCATCCGTCTCTGCTCTTTCACGTGATTCAGTTTATTTTGAAAGGTTTCCACAGGATCTTGAGCTTTATTGTGAAAGGTTTATGTGGAACATAAACAAGCGGACACGCGATGCTGTTACCGTCGTTGTTGCTAACGACAACGCATTAAAACAGGCGCTTGTCCGTCCGTAGTGTGGTTATATTAAATATAAGAGAAAGAGAGAACTTTAAGAAATGAATATAGCCACTACAGTGAGCATCAAAACATGAAAAAATATTGCTGTAAACAGTTTATTTTGCGACACCACAAAACAAACGATAGCGTAAAATGAAACGATGTTTTTATATCGTCATCGATATACATGGTTATATCGAACAGCCCTAACATCACCTGTCTCCACCTGCTGGCCATTAGACAGACTGCAGGTTAAGGCAGTCCTGAAAATCCTGCACCCAAACTTTGCACTCTAACCAGCTATTTGGCTGAATGCTGAAGACTAAAAACACATGTCTGCTCTGATCCTGCTCACACTGGAAAACACTGTGTGTGAGAGAAAGAGGGTTGGATGGCAAGTGTTCATGTTGGAAGGAGAATATTTGTTTTCAGAGGAAATTCTGCAGAAATTCTGCCTGAACACAAGCAGAATGAATCCAGATGAATTCCACACTGGGACCATCACAGCGAGGCTGCTGTCCAAAACAAATCTGCTCCAAGGCTTCACAAAGCTTCTGCAGTCCCACTCAGTCATATTTTCCCTCATGGTTCTGATGGAGCTCATGGAGGAAGGGCTGCTAACTGTAATGTTCCCGAGCCCTCGTCTATGTTAATGTGTAACACTGCAGAGCAAACAAACAGTCTAGAAACGAATTGTGTAAAAAGCAGTTGAAGCTTAGTTGCTTTGGACGTTAGCTCCGAAGCAACTAACAGAGATTTAATGAGCAAAAGGAAACTATAGATTTAAACATGAATCACTTCTTACAATGAAAGGTGTGTGTGTGTGTGTGTGTGTGTGTGTGTGTGTGTGTGTGTGTGTGTGTGTGTGTGTGTGTGTGTGTGTGTGTGTGTGTGACACAGAGAGAGCTGGATGGGAAGAATTCATGTTGGGAGCAGAACATTTGTTTTCTGAGGAAATTCTGCAGAAATTCTGTGTGAACAGGGTGAGAGGCGGCAGCCTGTCCATACAGAAAAGAAATAGTAAAAGCTTATATGTGATTACTCATGAAAGTGGCCACTTTCATGAGTAAATCATATAAGGCTTACATGATTTACTCATGAAAGTGGCCACTTTCGCATTACTTTCATACATTGTTTTAGTAAGTATCAGAAACATACAAGTTTCATTATATAATTTTTCAAGGGATATTATATCTGTTTTCACACTTATATGCTTTTCATACAAGTTTCACACAAGACAGATACAAACTTTATAAGATTTATGTATATCTTTTCCATATGGGTGTCTCAGGGCTCTCGTGTATAGCACATTTATAATTATAGATATAATTACTAGGGCTGCAACGATACACAAAATTCACAGTTCGATATTTTTTCGATACAAAAAATGTTCATGCCTTTTTAATTTGTCATTGATTAAAATTATAAATATATATTTTAACTCAAAAGTACAGTTTTTATATGTAATGTTGCTGAAACAACAAACTAATTTAAAAAATAATAAATCTATCTGATGGAGGAATCCCTCATCTTTGGAAAAGAGAGTTTATTACAGAGAAATGGCTCTTTCCAAAATAAAAGCTATACTATACGCTTCTTCTGGGCTATATTCTCAGCAGCATATTAAACACATCATATTGTTGCGGTTTTTTAATTTGTTGCGTTTTTTAACAGGATATTTGCTAAATGGTCTTTGATCAGTGGTTGATGATCAATTGTCATAATAATTTGCATATTATTGATCAAGGAACTGAGCTCACAGTCATTATGCAGATGTCCTGTTTATGAGGTTGGAAACCTGCAGTCAGCTGAGACTGAACAAGTCACCTGGATGATGACGAAACGTTTGTCCCACTGAAAACGTCCAGGTGAACAGAGTTGAACTACGGGGCGTCACAGCAGTTTACGACAGTTCGTATCGTGTTACGGTAGAGTTAAGCGGTGCAGCTGAAGTAAACATGCGGTAGTGTGAGAGAAGACTACGGTAAGCTATAAGCGTGTAACGTTGACTGTGAATGAAGGCGGTTTGTCTCCGTTAGCTTCCCCGGTTAGCTCGGAGCATTGTAGCTAGCGCCGCAGTGCTAAGCTAGCGGAGCAGCCGCGGTGCGTGTCGGGAAAGTTGAGCGGCCACACCGAGGGAAGTTTAGTGTCCTCGGCTCCAGCCTCAGGGCGCAAAAGCAGCTTGAAGTTATCGCGCCAGTCTCCGTTAAAACCTCTGACAGGTTTGAAGCTTCGCTCTCACAGAAACAAACTGGTTCATGGCTGAACTTCTCCTGTCGTTTGCTCAATAAACTCTCCCTTATCTACACTGGAGCCCTGCTGGTTTTACTGGACCGGGTGAAAATGTGGCTGCACTGAGTCCGCGTCCGTGCTGTCCCCTGGCTGAGCTCCGTGCAGACCCCACAGGCGTGTTTCTCACCCCTGCAGCTCTTTCTCAGGTTGTTTCTAATGATGTCACATCGTTGTTATATTTTTCTATTTTGCGCTTTAAAAGTACTAATCTGCCGACTAACCTACCAGTGAAACCATTCGCCAAGTTAATGTTTGCCATGCGTCCTCACTTAGCACCAGCTCTATGATTCAGTCTGAGCAGCAGTGACCCTGCAGCTGAGGAAGCCTCCACCTCATGATGCAGGAGCAGGACACTTGGGTGGAGCAGCTGCTTGGTGTTGAGTAGGTTCTGAAACACGGACAGGAAGGTAGAAAGTGTCTGCTCGGCTCACAGCAGCAGCAGCTCTGTCAGACCTTTGTCACTGTTCAGAGCTGTCACTTACAGAGGGCAGTTATTTCTGTAATGGTTGCTGTATAAACACAGTTGATTTGAAGCAGGAAGGAGGGTAATGTGACTTCTCTGGGAGGATGTGCTGGACTGCAATCGCTCCTAAAATAAAGGTTTGGATGTGTGACACAAACCATCCTCAGCTAAAGTGCTTTAAGTTTAGACGGCGAGCACAGAGATCGCTCTGCACTCGGGCCCACGCTTGGCTTCGGGGCCGGCCTCCATCACAGTGACTGCAGCACCGCGGTCGGTGTAACGCCTGTCTGTCGTCTGTGTTTCTGCAGATGGAGAATTACAGCAAAGCTCGCACCGTGGAGCAGCCGTGTGTCTGTCCGTTCCCCGGCCTCGCCGCCGACACGCCGGAGATCCACGTCAAAGATGGCAGCAAGATCCGCAACCTGCTGCGCTACGCTCTGAGCCGCATGGAGGCCAAAACCCGAGCGGCTGACGAGGAAGTACGACCTCAACCCGAGGAAGGCGGCGTAGAAGCACCGCAGGAGGCCCCGGGCCGGCCGCTCTGCAGACATGTTGTCTTCACCGCGAGCGGGAAGGGCGTCTCCAAAGCCATCACGTGCGCGGAGATCGTGAAGCGGCGTGTGAAAGGGCTGCACCAGCTCACCAAGCTCCTGTACGGCACCGTGGAGGAGGTGTGGGAGCCGCTGGAGCCCGCCGCTGGCCTCGACAGCCTCACGGTCAGCAGGAACCTGCCTGTCATCTGGATCCTCCTCTCCAGAGAGCCGCTGGACTCCAACCAGCCGGGGTACCAGGCGCCGGGCCGCTACGACGCCCTGTGGACGCAGGCGGCCAACAGGGAGGAGGGCGGAGGGTTCAGCGGGCAGAGACCTGGACACAGGAGAAAGCGAGGAGGGGGCGGTGGCGGCAGAGGGAAAGGATCCGGCCGTCAGATCGGTCGGTCGAGAGAGGCGGCCAAAGGACAGAGTTGATTCAGATTTCTGAAGCAGCTGCTTGGAGCTCGGAAACTTTGTCCTCCTGAAAAGTCGTAGCTGGAGACGCAGCTCTCATCACGGCTGCGACCACGAACGGGGAGTTTGTGTCCGTTTGAATCTAAGAAGAGCCGGTTTGGTGGAAACTGCACACGTCTGAGAAGATGACCTCACACGGAGGTCCGGCAGAGTTAAATCAGCTTTAAGTTTCTGAGTCCCCGAGTTTAATTTGTGTGTGAGCTGATAAGAAAGCAGGAGGCGAGTGTTTCTCACACTGAACTT
Organism: Maylandia zebra; assembly: GCF_041146795.1. Taxonomy (NCBI): domain Eukaryota; kingdom Metazoa; phylum Chordata; class Actinopteri; order Cichliformes; family Cichlidae; genus Maylandia; species Maylandia zebra. The sequence goes on along the minus strand of NC_135177.1, from coordinate 37,499,315 downwards.
TGCTGTTTGTAAAATAAATGATTTTATTTACAAGAAGAAAAAGTTTGTTTGTGGGTTATTAAAGTGGTAAAACCAGGTTTATTTTCTCCCTTTAATTTCAGTTTCTGGGATCACGGCTGAATTTATTTGTGCTCGATTAGCTTTTAATTAGCAACCAGCCGAATAACGTGATAAGAGATGGAGAGGAGGCCCTGCTGTGCAGAGCTGGGGCCACATTTCATAATGATGCCGCTTTGCTAAACGTGGGCGATGCAGCTTCTCTGCACGCAGCTCGCCTTGACCTGACGCCTCCTTTGACGGCCACCCTCCCTAACAGTTTTGATCCTTTGCTCGTACCGAGGCTGCTGAGCTCTGGATAGCTTTAGTAAGGTAAGGTAACTTTATTTATACCTAAAGGCAAGGTAAATTTGCTTTACAGAAAAATGACAGCATTTGACATCCCTTTAAAAACACACATACCTAGTAAATATATAAAACTCACTGTGGCACATATATAGTAATTTTAATATTTTGAATCAAAAACAGTTCTTATTTAATTCAGTGACAGCAACGGGGACAAAGCTATTTTTATAACGCTTTGTCCTGCATCTCGGAAATAGAAACCTCCGTCCTGAGGGAAGAAGCTGAAATTCACCCTTTAGAGGATGGGAACCATTTTTAAGGATTGATAAAGCCATCCTCTGTACCTGCTCAGAGTACAGGGAGGCTAAACAAGACTGTGGCTCACCTATCAGACGGCTGGACCATCTCACTATCTGATTTAGAGAGTTTTTCTCTGTGACAGAGGTCTGACCAAACCATGCCACCAAACAAAAGGATAAAACAGACTCAATAAAAGAACGATAAAACAAAGTTAAAATTTTTGGTCAATGTGGAAATGAACAAGTTTCCTAAGGCAATAAAGGTGCTGGTGACCCTTTTTACAAACTGATTTGCAATTTTGATCAAAATAGCTACTTAGCCTTTCTTCAAAAATCAAGTGTCTGCTTAGGTTTGTTGTGTTTGAGCTCTCTTTGCTCTCAGCGTGGAGCTTCCACATTAGCGTGTCAGACGAGAGCGTTCAGACACGTGAGGCTGACCGGCTGGAGACGAGCCGCCTGATCGCTGCGTCTTTAACAACAGTTTCCTGCCACCTCTCTCTCTCTCTCACACTCACGCACACGCACACACACACACACACACACACACACACAGTGTGTGTAAGTGCTGAACCCACAAAATGTCAGTGCTCACATCAAACTGGCTCTCACAGGGAGCTGTTTTTATTGGACTTCATTACTTGGATTTCCAGAGAAAACTGAGTTCAGTCAGTGCTTTGGATGTTTGATCCCACAGGCAGCCCAGGTCGCACACACATACTTTGTTCAGTGATCGAAACCTTACAAAACAGGTGATTTTAGGGTTTTCAATAAGTGCTGCATCTACAGGAAGTGACAAAAACACAGCATGGGTTGTGGACTCTGCACTAGACTTACTGATCCGTCCTCCCCCGAGGAGCTGCAGCCCTCTGGTTTCCTTACTTGGTGGGGAACTCGAGGGCCGGCGTCCTGCAGGTTTTAGATGTGTCAGCTGGTTTAAACGGCTAAATGACCTCCTCAGCATGTCTTGAAGTTCTTCAGAGGTCTGGTAATGAACTAATCGTGTCATGCAGGTGTGTTGACCCAGGGTCAGATCTCAAACCTGCAGGACACCGGCCCTGGTAACTGTTGCTGGGATTTGGTGTTTTATAAATAAAGGTACTGGAATTGAATGGAGGACCAAAGCCTGGAGGTCATCTCAGGAGGTTGGCCAGCTGTCGTCTCCTTTACAGATTTACAAAATCTAAATCTTTAATCCAAAGCAGGAGCCGAGCAGGTGGAGGCGGTCGGCATGGTGACGAAACCGGGTCACATGATGGCACATAAGGAGTGCCGACATGCAGCTGCCGGGCAGGTGTGTATGCTGACCAGGTAACTGAACAAAAGTGAAACTAAAGAGGGCGGGGACAGGAAGTGACACTGACCCGGGACCACAGAACCAAACAGGAAGTGGATTCAAAGAGAAACTGAGCTTGTTGAACTCTGCTGTTCTCCATACAAGCCTTTGAATCTGCCTCCCTGAGTTCAGCATGCAGGCTTGAAGCTGTGTGTGTGTGTGTGTGTGTGTGCGCGTGTGTGCGTGTGTGTGTGTGTGCGTGCGTGTGTGTGTGTGTGTGCGTGTGTGTGTGCGTGTGCGTGTGTGTGTGTGTGTGTGTGTGTGCGTGTGTGTGTGTGTGTGCGTGTGTGTGTGTGTGTGTGTGCGTGTGTGTGTGTGTGCGTGTGTGCGTGTGTGTGTGTGTGCGTGTGTGTGTGTGTGTGTGTGCGTGTGTGTGTGTGTGCGTGTGTGCGTGTGTGTGTGTGTGTGTGTGTGTGTGTGTGAGCAGTCTGCTGGTGATCCCGGTGGCATCTTGTGTTGCTCTTGATCCTTTTATCTCTTCGGTCGGCCTCCTCAGCCTCTCAGCTGCTCACAGCACAAGAGGATTACTCAGTTTTCCTGCAGCCGTCTGCGGCCGGAGTGGGGAATGGGCCGGTTTGGACGGGTACAGGAGGGGTTGGGGTTGCTCCTGGTCTTCTGGCTGACGATGGGGCTGGAGCCGGCTCAGGGTCGGCACCCTCTGCCCATGCTGTGGCTGATGCCGGGAAGCTCCAGGTTGGGCGGAGAGAATCTGACGGCAGACGTGGCTCCGGCTGTAAGACTGGCTCTGCAGGACCTAAAGAAACAACCGCCACCGCTGGGGAACTACGAGATCCAGCTCCAGCGGCTGGACTCACAGGTGGGTCTCAGACCTGGTGATTCGCTGCCTCTATGGGGGCACAACTCTGTTCTAAAAACTGCTTTAGCTTCTTGAAACCAGACGAGATGATTGAGCAACAGCACGTGCTCACCAGGCTCCAGCTCCTGCTCTCTGGTCCTTTTTAAACTCTAATGGGACAATAATTTAAAAAAGCGTGTTTTAGACCAGGAAAGTGTTACTGAGCTCAGAGCTCATAAACGTCTATGTAATTAGATGAGTCGCCATCTGCTGGTCATATAAAGAAAGTTAAAGATAAAGGAGGTTAAGCGTTAGCTTCACTCCGAAGCTGTGCCCGTGTTTATTTATCTGCAAAGGCTATTAAATATGGGCAATTTTCTAACTGATCTTTTTTCCCGTGTTGGAACAAATACGTCTGTTATTATTCTCTTTTTCTTTCACTGCAGAATTTCACACTGCAAAGCAAAACATAAATCAATAAATAAATACACCAAAAATAGATCCGTAGCAGCAGATTTTACTCTCAGCCTCGTATCTCTGAAACTATCAAACATGCACGTTTTTCAGATGTGGACTGTAAAGCGACCACATGCATGTAATGAACAAACAACTAAAAGATCTGAACGGAAAAGGAAAAGTTATCCAAAGAGTTTCTTGATGCGTCATCCAGGTGCGGACGTCCCAAAAGTAATTCTGTTCATCTGGACGTTTTCAGTGATGTTACTGGAGCCGTTCCCCAACTATCTGCGAGCGCTGCTCGTGACCTTTGACCAGTGGCCATGAAAATGTGCTTATTAATGATAAAGGAAGTGACCTCACAGCCGTCACGCTGACGCGGACACTCAGTAGAACCTGCGGTCAGCTGAGACTGAGGAACTTGGGTGATGATGAAGTGTTTGAAGACGTCCACATGAACAGAATCAACCTTTTTGGACTTCTAAAAATATTTCAGGTCATATTCAGGTCCATTGTTGGAAGCCTACACCTGGCACAGGTGGTGCTGCAAAGCTGAATGATGTTTCCGTTGAACCTCTGAGGCTGCTCCATGTTCTCGCAGCTGAAACATGCATGAACTCGACCCCGTGTCACATCTATTCTCACCTGTCTTCCAGTGCGACCCTGCTAAAGCGCTCAAAGCCCTGTTTGATGCCATGTGGGCGGGGCCGAAGTACCTGCTGCTGTTTGGAGGGGTGTGTCCACCTGTAACGGCGCTCATCGCTCGCGCTCTTCCGGCGCTCGGCCTGGTGCAGGTGCTGACCTCAGCCTCACAGTGGTGACGTAATGCAGCCGTGTATATGACAGGTAACTTCTGCTTTCCCAGGTGTCTTTTGCGGCCTCGGCTCCCGGCCTGTCCAACAGGAAGTTGTACAGAAACCTGTTCAGCATGGTGCCGTCAGACCGAGCGCTGAACCAGGCCGCCGTGAAGCTGCTGCAGCGCTACAAGTGGACCAGAGTCGGCGTGGTCACGCAGGAAGGACCCAGACTCTCCGAGGTGAACGTGGGGCGTAGCTTCAGCCTTAAGCATGCACTCTTTCTAATGGCCAGCAGGGGGCGCGTTTACCGTGAGAACATGAAACTACTGTGCACCTGATCTCTGACCTCACTGAACATCTTTCTGATGACCTGCTGGTTCTCCTAAGAGTCAGGAGGGCTGGAATTAATGCGGCGTTGCATTCTGGTTACCAATCCTTTACCGTGAGAGCGCGCGAGGTGGAGGTGAGAGGCCGGAGGACACGGCCTCTCACCTCCACCTAGAAAATCTAAGATCTCAATGATGAAAACAGCTGAACCTTCAGAGACAGGCTGTTGTAACCAGGGGCCGACGTCACAATAGCCATGTCCATCTTTTATATACAGTCTACAATGGTGACTCTGAAATAATGAAGATTTTCATGAAACTCTGATATCGTGGACTTAACCAACATCATCAGTGCCTCTTATATTTATTTCATTTCTCTGAATCGTAGCTGCACTAAAACCTAAAAACAGGAGCCAGGAGAGCACGATGAGCTCTGCCACTGCAGCAGAGTAGGAGGGGTGGATAATGAAACAATCTTAGTCGTGTTTTTAAAGAAAGAAATTCTTTGTTTTCAGATTCACGTGTGAGTACTTCGTCTCTTCTGCCTTTTATGTTGTTTCTTATTTTCAATGTGGGTCAAACTAACCGGCCGATTTAAGTTGAAGGAATCTGAACTCTGAGGAAACCTTTAAGGCTTAAAGTGAACTTGCAGTTTTTTCACTTATGAAGTACTCACAGTACAATGAATGTTAGGGAATAACAGCCTCATGACGAAGCAGCTGTGAGACGTCCGACTACTTTTATTTGTGCAGATGAAGAAGGATCTGATCAGACAGCTGCTGAGAGCCGGCGTTCACGTCGCCGTCGCAGAAAGCCTCTCTGGAGACGTCTGCGGCCGCCTGAAGAAACTGAAGGTACAGGCGTCCCTTTACTTTTGCTCACTTCAGTCTCTTAGTGCCGTCAAAGCAGCTGAGCCTCATCCCAAACTCAAGGATTATTACTCGCTCTTATTTTGAAGGATGAGGACGTTCGCATCATCATCGCACAGCTGGAAGATGAGTCTGTGTCTGAGGTGTTCTGCTGTGTAAGTACTCTACAGAGCCAAAAGTATGTGGACACACTTTAAGGGCCTTTTAATCTTCCAGGGTTTCTGTAATAACATTTCTGGCTTTTCCAGATTTTAGCGTAGAAGCCTGTGATGGACACGGACCTGACCTGGTGGATAATACGAGCCTGTTGTCTTGTTTCCTCAGGCGTACAGACTGAACCTGTTTGGAGCTCGGTACCAGTGGCTCGTAGCTGGCGGAGGAGCAGCTGGGTGGAGGCTGGGGTGGAAGTTTTCTGGCTGTACGGCCAACAGCCTCCTGGTGGCGGCAGACGGGTCCATCCGGCTGCAGGTCCGAGAGCTCGGCAACGCCAACACGCCGGGAGTCTCTGGACGGGTCAGAAACAGTTTGAAACAAACATGCAACAGTCAGGCTTGTAGAGCCGCAGGCAGCGGCTTTAGGCCACTGCTCTCCCTCACACTGGGTACAAAAGATGGCCCCACTGATGCTTTTTGGCTTTTGGAGCGAGAAATGATTACGCTGGGATACGAGGGAGGAGCTTTTTAGCAAACTGAACCTACAGACTGTGAGGGTTTCATCTACAAATGAAGCCAAAAACATGGGAGTCAAATTTATGGGCACTGACTCACTCAAAGTCGGCCTCAAGTGGTCATTAGTGGAACTGCAGGTTACGGCTTCAGGTTCCTCGCAGCCCCCCGAATCTGTGCAGGACAGATGGAGAGTTAGCCTGAAATACTAGTAATAATAATGCAAATATAATAACTTTTATTTAGATATAGCACTCTTCACAGAGAAGAACCAAACTGAGCTTTAATCAAAGGACAACTTTTGGACTTTTGATCATCCTTAGAATAAAGCAGGTCCTTTAATGGTGGCCTTGTCCTGCAGACTCCTCAGGACTACCAGGACTCCTATCTCAGGCAGCTGATCCAGGAGGGGTCAGAGGTCAGCTCGCTGCACTCCTTCGCCTATGATGCCGTTTGGGTCGTTGCCAAAGCTCTGAGCCAGGCGACGCAGGCGGCGAAACAGAGAGAGAAATACAGCCCTCGGAGGAACGTGACGGTCAGCGAGGAGGAGGTGGCGAGGATGTTGCTGGAGGCCGTGAGGAGCACGCGGTTCGAAGGAGTCACAGTGAGCAGACACACAGTAACGAGCGTCACTGACCACACGTGGTCATCAGGCCTTTCAAAACAGAGCGTAGACGTCCAGCTGAAAGGCTTGAAGACCAACTCGCCTCACCGTGAACATGTTTGTGCTTTCAGGGTCCGGTTTTCTTTCGGAACGGGGAGAGAATGACGTCGATCGAGCTGCTCCAGTTTCAAGGTGCCAAAGATCCCAAAGTTAATTTGATGTAAACAATGATTTCGTGCTATATCACCGTCAGTCAGTGATGAATCCATGATGTGTGTGTGCTCAGTCAGCAGTGGTGTCCTGGTGGGGGAGTTCAATACCAGCACCCAACAACTCCGCCTGATGCACCACCTGCTCAGGTTCAAAGGTCAGAAACTAAACTTACATTTTATTTTGAAAGGCATCAAAACTGGAAGAGATGAAGAGTTAAAATGTAAAGCTGCGGTGAATTGCACCGTTAAAGCCAACCTGCTGCTCGGTGACGATGAACCAAAGATAAACACTGATCAGATGTGCTGATGCTGCAGGTCCAGGACCAGCTACAGACCAGCCTGCTGTCCTTCTGCAGCACCGTCACATCAGCCTCCGCCTGTACATCGTCATATCATCGGCTGCCGGTGTGACCGTCATCATCGCTCTGATCGTCCTTTTCTTCGTCATCGTCAACCACAAACGCCGGTACGACGTCTGTAAGTTCACCGACACGTTACAGCAAACAGTGAGAAACTGAGCGCCCTCTGCCCGCAGGCGGCTCGGCTCGGGCGGTGCATCCCAGGACGAGCTGCTCCTGCTGGGCGTCCTGCTCTCCTCCTCCTCGGTGCTGTTCTCCGGCCTGGACGAAGCCTCGCTGTCGGACTGGATGTTTGGGGTTCTTTGTTCTGTGAGTTCCGCCTGACCTGAGTCTTACACGGCGACCGCGAACTGAAAACACACAGCTCTGTCCCAGAAACAGCACGAGGCTGGAAAAATCGAGTATTCGTGGTTTGGAGTTTTTACCAGAGAGTTTAACTCAATCACAAAGACACGCAGAGCAGTTTTTAGCTCAGGGTGATGCAAAAAGGATTAAAGTATGTTGTGATGTGTGAACGGGGCTCCTTGAAATATTTAATAATCATAATCAATTATGAAAATTCCTCCTTAATATCTGTCTATCCATCCATCCCAGCAGGCACACCCTGAACTGGTCGCCAGCCTGTCGCACACAGAGACACACAACCATTCACCTCACATTCACACCTTAAACGGTGGGAGGGTGGAGGCGTACCTGGCCTCACTCCTGCCTCTGCTGGATGTTAGATGAACTGCAGTTTATGATTGCTGGAGGTTTCACTAACTGTAAGAGATGATAAATGATATTCTGGGTCCCGCCCTGCAGGTCCGTCTGTGGACTCTCGCCGTGGGGCACACTGTGGGCTTCGCTGCGCTCTTCACTAAAGCGTGGAGGGTCTACTCGGTGTCCAGCATCAATCAGAAGGTAAATCAGCTGCTACAGTCTGCTCGTAGTTTCTGAACTCCTGTGAGCCTCAGACTATAAAACTATGAAATCCCTGAAGTCTTGTTTCTGATTGTTTCTCTGTACGTCCCACAGCAGAGCCGAGCGCCGTCAGCAGGCTGCGTCCTATTCTGGTTATTCCTGGTGGACACGCTTGTTTTAACCTCCTGGCAAATCCTGGACCCCCTCAGATGGGTGGTGCTTCAGCACAACACAGAGGTCTTTAAATGCAAATATTTACTGTAAATCACAGCAAAGGGGCTGATGGGAAATGCATCTGAGCTTTCATCACCACTATTGTTTATCAGTCAGTGATTTAGTGAAAATTAGAAATAAAAATATATTTACTGTTTTACTGCTTTGAGAAATCTGTCCATCCATCCATATCCACCCTTACTGCTGCTGAGTGGACCCTGGCCCCTGCTGCAGATGTAAACTGAAGATCATTTGTTTGTGTGGACTGACGCAAACCAACTGTTCTGGTCTTTCAGGGCGACGCTGCTGAGGAGGACGTCATCATCCGGCCGTACTCTGAACGCTGCAGCAGTGTTAACATGGAGCTGTGGCTCACTGTGGTCTATGGATACAAAGCACCTCTGCTGGTCAGACTCAAAGTCCTTATCAAATATCTGATGTTACGCTGCAGTTTAGGCCAAGTTGCAATCTTTAAGAACTACTATTATTATTATTATTAATAATAATAATACAGGCACACCCTGTATGGACCACTCTCCTGCTCTTTTTTACCACCTCTGCTTCTCATGTACAATGAACAGAGCCTTAGCACCAAATATAAATTGTTGCAGATGGAAGAAGTCCTTTTTTGAGCCGTCCTACCTCTATTTATTTTCTTCTTTATCTTTGCAGAGCCTCTTTAGCATCACAATAAATAAGATTTATAATAAAAAAAACAAATTGGGTTTTTTTTTTAAATATAAGAACATAAGTTTCCTAACATCAACATTTCTATTCCTGGACGTTAAAACACATGCACAGTTCACTGAAAAATGAGCAAGAAGAAAAGAGTTTGTAGCCTCATTAGCACCCCCATGCGGCCATACTGTTCATCACATGCCATAAAAATAGACTTCGTCCTGGGCAAGTAGTATATATTTAAAAAAAGCAAATAAATATTTTTATGCTGATATTTAAAATGTGAATTTTATAAATTAGCATCCATGTAATTGGTTTTGAGACATGTGTGACAAATTAGAGGTTTGATTTATTGATAATCAATTAGAAAACCAATCAGTGATTGTGATCTCACAGATTTCTCAGTTTGAGTTTGTTTTGTGATAAGTTTCAGAACAAAAATAACAAAGATGCTCTAATATCAGTAATGTTGTAACTTTTCCAGTTTTAAAACTGTTAATCATCAGCTGATTGAAACCAGATTTTTATGGCAGCTGTGATCCAAGTTTAACAGAGTCCATCCAAGATAGAGCTGCAGGATCAGAGCATCAGCAGCTCATCATGAGGGTCACTGGATTTCTGCGCTTTGATAAAACCTGATGTTTTGTCTTCAGCTTCTCGGATGTTTCCTGGCCCTGAACATCTGGACCGCAGAGGTCAACGAGCCGGCGGGCAGCGGCAAACACCTGGCGCTGAGCACGTTTGCCCTGACGGCGTTCAGCGTGTCAGGAGTGTCGGGATCGCTGCTGATGTCCCACAATCCTCCAGTTCAGTTCTGTGTGAGCAGCATCCTCATCCTCTGCTGCAACCTCTTCATCCTGAGCGGGTGGTTTGGACCGAAGGTCAGCGTCACGCCTCGTATTTTCATTCTTTCATTTAGACTTTGAGTCAAACGCAAACCCGCTGAGGGTAAAAGACTCACGATCGAGAGATGTCCGCAGTTTAGGTCACACCAACAGATGCTGCACATCTGGCAGGACCGATGCTGCGTGTTGGACTCTTGCTTGTTTTCTATGGCAATGAGCAAATGTTACCCAACAGGAGGCCATGACAGGCTGAAGGGCAGTCAGCTGTTAGGTCGCAGACAGATGCAGACACCGCTGTTTTCGTGGCTCCTCCTTCATCACACATGAACGATGATGACTGACCTTTGTCTACTTGCAGATTGTGTTTGTGTGCTGGAGCGGCGGCGGCCTGCAGCGGGCGTCCGGGCTGCAGGGTGATGCTGCACAGGAAGATGAAGATCAGCTGAGCAGGTTGAATCAGCAGCTCAGGAGTGAAAGTGCACAGGTGAAGCGTTACACCTGCCTTTGTGAACAGTCAGCTGCAGCGAGAGAATAGAAGCACAACACAGAAGGAACAGTTTTATAACCGACGCCTGTTTTTCCTTCCTTCAAATTAAATTTGATGTAGTTTGAAGATTTGGCGAGCTTTTTCTCCACTTCCACTTAGATCCATAATTAGTTGGACAAAGACAGTTTTTGTCGTTTTGCATCTGTACACAATCAAAACTATCAAAAACTTCTACCACACATAGATTTTAAATCTAATAATGAAGACGTGAGTGAAGTGCAGGCTTCCATTTTGAATTCAAGGGGTTTCAAATATTGCTTAAACTGTTTATACACAGTCACTCACGCTGAGAGTTAAACTTTACTGGACCAATGAGCAGCTTCACTTTGATCCTGTTATGTCAGGGGAAATGAAGCAGATAAAATCACTGATGTTTATTCAAAGTGTTGAAATAGTATTTTATCGCTTTCATACACAAACATCACAAAATGTAACCAAGCCAAGAACACTTTGAAAGAGGTGGCGTGTCATTGTCCGAGTCTACAAGCAGGAAACAGCTTCATGAAGTTCACAGCAAGCTGCAAAAGGCTGGTTACACTCACGATGGCGGAGGCAGCGTGATGATACGGGCATGCATGGCTGCCTGGAGCCAGCTCACTGCTGATGTGACCGAAGCAGTGGGCTGAACTCTCTGCTCACATTCACACAGAGCTTCACAGTGCACGTGGATAACGAGCAAATCAAACTGCACAAAGCAACCCAAGAGTTTCTCACGGCATGAAATGGGGTTTTCTTCCATATGCAAGTCATCCAGATGTTCTTAGTGCAGTAGAGTTATTAAATACAAAAATGAAGGCAGAGACACACAAACCAGCTGAAGGTGCTGCAGGAAGAACCTGCACTGCCTCTGAAAACAGAGATCGGTGTAAGAAAATGTCTCTAATTACTAAACAGTTCATGCAAAGTTTTTTTTTTAATTCCTTAAATTAAAGTTGAACATCTGGACTTTGATCTGTTATTTAAAACTCACTGTGGTGGAGTAGAGAGGCGGAGCTATAGCAAATTATAGGCTTAAGCGTGTTTAACTACTTAAATGGAGCTTCACTGAGACAGTCTGTCTCTGTCGCTGTCTGCGCTTCATTAAATATTGGTTGGATTTTAATGTTTTATTCCCAGATGTGCATTTTTACGTGTGTGGTTTGTTTGTTTGCAGCTGGATGTGGAAATAGAAATCATCAGAATGGAGCTTTCTGAGACATCGGGGACGTTTCAGCGTCTGATGAGAGACAAACACGGTAATCATCACTCGCTCTGAGAGTTAAACATATGTACTCTGTCAGTGTGTGATTCCTGATAAGTACATAAAAGCATTTTTCCCGTGAAGCAGCCGAAATCGGATCAGTGACTCATGAAGCTCAGATCTGTGCGAAAAACAGAAACAGCGAGAGCGAAGCTTCGACCCTGAAAGACATCAACTCACCCGAACAGTGAGTCCAACACACAAAACACCTGAGGGAAACATAGCAAACATTTTCTTGCTCATGTGTCTGTAAAGTCAAACGTGTATCGATAATTACATTGACATTATCTGGAAGTCCCACAGGATCTTGGCTCACTGAGCACGCGGTCGGTTGGGGCCATCTTCCTGATTTACTTGTGTATGCTAGTTGTCTCATCCTGTGGTAGTGACGCTTACTGCCTCCATGTCCTTCTTTTCACTTAGCGTACAGCCTCAGGGTGCTGGCTTTAGGGTGAAACCCTCCACGCATGGTGAGGAGCTTCCTTGTTTTGATGTTAGTGGCGTCTATTTCAGGACCTGCCTGACCCTCTGCAGGAACTTGGTAGTTGCAGCTTTCCTAGCGGCCTCTTCATGGTTCCCATCTACCTGTGGGATGCCCAGGTACTTGTAGCTGTCCTCTATGTCTATGGGATTGCACTTCTGGAAGTTTAGAGTATCTTCCCTCTCTTTGTTACCACCCGACTACACTTCTCCAGTCCGAACGACATTCCAATGTCATTGCTGTATAGCCTGGTAGTGTGGATCAGTGAATCGATGTCTCGTTCACTCTTGGCATACAGCTTGATGTCATCCATGTACAGGAGGTGGCTGACAACTGCTCCGTTCCGTAGTCGGTATCCGTAGCCAGTCTTGTTAATGATCTCACTGAGGGGGTTCAGGCCTATGCAGAACAGCAGTGGGGACAGAGCATCTCCTTGGTAGATCCCGCACTTGATGGTGACTTGTGCTATGGGCTTGGAGTTGGCCTCTAGTGTTGTACGCCACATCCCCATTGAGTTCCTGATGAAGGCTCTCAGGGTCCTGTTGATCTTGTACAGGTGTTGGCATTAGGCAGTGAGGGGCATCGAGTCATGGGCCTTCTTGAAGTCAAACCAAGGCAGTGCACAGGTTGGTCAGTCTGGTCTTGCAGTCTTGGGTGACTGCTCGGTCTGCTAGTAGCTGGTGTTTCTCCATCCACGTATTGAGCCATGTGTCTGTTCATCCACTATGATGCCTCGCAGGTTCTTCCACATGGTCCTGAGTCAGGTTATTGGCCGGTAGTTGGATGGGCCAGTTCTGGGCTCCTTTGGCATCAGGAGTGTCCCGCCTTCAGTTAGCCATTCCAGGCGTCTCTCATTGATTAGCAGGCAGTTCGTTTGTGCTAATTGATGCTAATGGAGTGCAGTCAGCTTCTTTTGCCAGTATAGGTGTCTGTCATGTCCAACTCATCATACTGGAGACCCTTTTTGGTATGTCTGCCACTGTGATGGTTACTGGTCCCTGTTCAGGGAGGTTGCCATGCTCTGCTCTTAGATCCACTAAGGCCTTCTTGTTATGTTCTGCGTCCTTCACCCATATACTCTTCCAGTATTGCTTCGTCTCCAGCCTCGGTGGTGTTGTTCTCATATTGGTCCCCTGCCACTGAGAGTACACCTTGGACGGGTCTGTGGAGAACAGCTGGTTTATTCTCCTGCTTTCCATCTCTCTGGCGCACCGCTTTAGCCAAAGCTGTGAGTCTTTGCTTGGCAGTTTCCAAGGCCTCAGGTATGGACTGCTTGCTGTACTTCTTAGGTGTCCTTTTCTTCATCACACCTTTCTGCAGCTCTGATAGCTGACGAAATTGCTCCGTTCTACCTTGATCGTGGCCTCTAGTTTCCTTCTCGATGCTACTCCTTGTGACTGTTCATCAAGCATCTCTGTGAACACTGGCTCCCCCTTGCTGTAGAATTTGTGTTGTACCTTATCGACCTCTACTTGTGACAGCGTTTACGTCTTGCCGATGTCTGTACACCGAGTTACCAGATGTTTCGCCGTCAGTTTGCATGTCGGGTATCAAATATTCCAGAGATCCCCTTCATGTAACCCCTTCTGCTGGGGTTACTTAGTCGCATTCCCACAGCGCCCTGTCCTCATCTGAAGATGAACATATTTCTGTGAATAATGACATTTTCCAAATTTCAGTGCAGTTTTCATGCATAAATATAAACTTAAGCCAATCAGTGTCCTTAATAAATGTATTTAACAGAAAAATGACACATTAGAGGCGCGTGAATATTTGAAGTGGAAGAAGTTTTACTGCTTCTCTTCCTGTCTGTGATTTCTGTCAGCATGCGGCGCCGTCTGTCGGTCCAGCTGCCCATCCTCCATCATTCCTACCTGCCCGCGATCGGTGGCGTCAGCTCCAGCAGCTCCAGCCTGTTCGGCAGCCAGGAAGTCTTTGTCGATCAGCACAATAACTCATTATACACCTGATGGCAGGAAGCTGCAACTTTGACCTCCTTGGGAAAGAAATATGAGACTTTATGCTGCGCTTACACAAATCAGCCAGAACATTCAAATCACCTGCAAATATTTTAACCTCGGTGTTTGAGGTGTGTTGGGGAGGCTGCTGCCATCTGGGAGTGCCACGACCACCGCACTGTGAACCCAAACGCCCAAAGTACTTAAATAAATTAAGTAATGTAAACTTGATTTTTAAAAAACATTTAGTTCATTTTGCATTTTGTTCAATTTAAGTTTAATTTAACTTATTATTTTTAAACAAGTTCAACTATTTTGCATATTAAGTACCTGCTACTTAAAAAATTAAGTTAATTTACTGATTTATTTAAATGATATGGCAGTCATGTTTGGAAGGTTTCAGGTCAGTTTGACCCCAAACATAAAGACATTAGTCTGACATAACAGCTGGACTGATTCTGAGGAGACAATGGAATAAAAGTAAAATGGCCTCGACGTTTTTGTTTCATTGCTTTGTTGTTGTTTTTGTGGTTGCTTTTATTTCCTCTTTCAAACATTACATAAACATTTTAAACATTTAAAAAAAACAATTTCATTTAAAAATAATGAATTTGTTGGGCATTTAAAAAATGTGAGTGTTTTATTTACATTTAAAATGTTTTCAAATTTTCTTTTCTTCTAATAAAGAAGTGAGGTAATTTCCTGTCAGATATGAAGCTCCGCCCACTCGTCTGCAGTTGATAATTTTGAAATGTGAGTGGGCGGGATTGAAGACTCATCTGGAAACACCGGCACTAGTGATGGGAATTCTGGGGGGTTTAGGGAGCCGGCTCTTTCAGCTCACAACCGGCTCTTCAGGTTGTTTTGTTGCTTTAGTTAATTTATTATCAACAACAATATAAAATTATCCACAAAATGAATATTTTTTCTGAATCCTTTAACATCCGCAACTGAAAATAGTTGGAAATAAAGTGCAGTCATGTTTGCAGGTCTTTATCAGCTGAGTTCTGTCTTGCTGGGTCTCATAGAGCTCTGGGTTGGTTTAGGTGGTTGTGGTGTGTACTGCAAGATGCTCCAGATGCAGCAGCAGCAGTTGACACACTGGCACCTTCATTGATATCACACTCAACTGACTGTGTTTTATCTTCCCCTTGCACTGATGGGTGGACAGCTCTCAGGTGCCTGCGCAGGTTGTTTGTGGCTCTCTATGATATCCTTTTCTTGCAGACTCTACACTCTGCCTGCTGTTAATGAAATTGAAACGGTTCCAGATTTTGCTTCTTTTCTTGATGTCGCTCATTTTCTCTCGTGGCACCGTTAGCTACCAGGTAATAAGCTAATAATGCAGCCACTTCATATGAAACTGGAGTGATGTGATCGTGACTTCTAACAGCTGTTAAAAGACAAGCAGCTGCATTTCAGACTAACTGTTCAACGCTCAAATAAAGAGAGCTGCAGAGGTGATGAAGGCATGAATGTTTTTCTAAACCTTTAAGAGAAAGATGAGGCTTCGTCTTGGCAATTTCAGGTAGCTGATAAAAACAGATCTTCTCACCTGTGGACACTTTCTTATCTAATTTCTAAGAGCGATTTAAAAACACTCTGAAATTCCTTGCAGTCTGGGAATGATGACAAGCAGGAGGTGGTACACCACACTAGGAGGAGGAGTGTTCTCTAATAGCAACAGAAAAAGACTGCTCTGACAGGTATGATTTAAACCATCATAAAACTGTGACTCAAGACCAACAACGTGTTCAAGTCACAATAAACGAATGTTATGATCAACTGTGTCAAAGGCTCAGCCAAACCTGAAAGGACTAAAACAGCAGAACAACCTGAGCCAACAGTAAAAAGAAGGTCAATACAAACTCGTAAAGGTGCCGTCTCAGCACTGTGACGAGATTTAAAACCAGACTGGAACTCTTCAGAAATGTCACAAAGTGCCTGAAAACAACCTCTTCCAAAATCTAGGAGTTTCCAAAATTGGCCTGTAATTAGAAAGAACATTTGGATCCAGATTTTTGTTTTTTTTTGGTTTGCACAACAGCATGTTTGAAAGCAGCTGGTACACAACCCAATGACAAGGAAGCATTAATTAAAAGTAAAATACTAGCCCCAGTAACATGAAGAGCTTCCTTGAAAAGGTGGGAAGGGAGGACATCCTGAGGGGGATATGAAGGTCTTAATTTATGGGCTCAAATTGTGGTCATAAATATTTTGTACTTGTAAATCAGGACTTGTGTGTGAAACTCTGCACTCAAGTTTCAAGTTACAAGTACGAATTTTGACCCTATTTTTCTTCCTTTCGTCTGATTGGCCAATGTCATGTCAATCATAAATTTAACTATCCAATCAGAGAACAGATGGGTTTGGCTTTTTTGAACTGCAGGTCCTTGAAGGGTGATACAGTTTGAAGCTGGAGGATCTCTATATAAATATCCGATAGCAGCTAGGTCCCCTAACTTTCAGTAGCTGTTGAAAGGATAAAGTTGTGGTATATCAGTGGTTAGAAATACCATCATTACTTTAGGATTAGTTTAACACAAAGTCAGGGCTGACCCGGGACCATGGCTGTGAGTCACAGTGCGCAGCATAAAAGTCCTTTCACATCGGACGCAGCATGTGCTGCTAATGCTAACTGCTAACTAAAAGCCAAGGATCCAGGATTTGTTGCTGGCTGCTGGGCTCTGTGTGCAGCAGCTCTACCTGCACTAGATGCACCTGCTCCTTGTCGTTTCTATCTCTGACTTTATGTCCTCTACAAGAGTTTCTGTTTCTTTTTGCTGGTTCTTCAAATGTTCAATAAAAACATGTATGCTAATTCATAATGAAGAAAGCTTTGTAAGTATCCCCACTAGTGAAGACTGTCATTTCCACAACACTGCCCCCCTGAGGTTCGCAGCGCTGTTGAAAAGGCTGTGGAAGTCCCTGTATTAAACACGCAGACCTGTGACACAAAAATCACCAAACTCGGACGACCACAGACTGTTTTCCTTCGTGGTGATGAAAGAAAACGCTGGGCTGGCATGTAAAAGGGCATTTATTCCCTTCAAAGACCTGAAGCTCCATGAAACCCTCCTCCAATAGCCAAACCCACCTGTTCTCTGATTGGATAGTTAAATTTGTGATTGACATGACATTGGCCAATGAGATGAAAGGAAAATTCGTACTTGTAACTTGAAACTTGAGTGCAGAGTTTCACACAGATTTTTTTGGCTAAGTCCACACACATCTTTTTTACACACACAAATCCTGATTTACAAGTACAAAATATTTATGACCACAATTTGAGCCCATATCAATTCACTGATTACTTCCTGTAAGACAATGAAAGTCCCAGACTGCTGACAAACAGTAGAGCACTTAGAAGGTGGATCTAGGTCTAACACTGAAGTATTGCAAAGTTATCACAAAGTGCAGAGGAAGCCTCTGTAGGAACAGTGGCACCAGGGTTAATTACCAATATTAAAGAGAACTCGGGGCTTGTGAGTGTTGGTAGAAAGGACGTTGGACAGAAAAGCAGATTTTGCAGCTTTAAAAGTGACCTGATATTTTGATAAGTAGTCGTGTAGGATGCCCGAAGACACCTGGAGTTTGTCCTTCTTCTACTTTCTCTCTGTGTGACGACTGAGAGTGTAGGTGGGTTATTCCAGCCAAGGTTGATGATTTACTGCGTTTAGTCCTGAGCGGAGCAGCAGAGTCACTCATCCTAGAGTGCGTTAGGGTTACAGATCAGCTCTTTAACGGGTAGGCTGGCATCGTAAAGAGCAGAGATAATGAAAGGAAAAGTGAACAGCGGTCAATGCATTTAACTGACTCGCTGTTCAACTCCGGATTACACAACATCATATTAAGCATCACAGGGAAATGATCCCACAGTCTTTGATTTCAAACATTCAGGCCGTTTGACAGCACCAGATCGAGTGTGTGACCTTTTCCATGAGTTGGCTCGCTCACCCACTGAGTGTCGATAAGGGCGAGGAAGGCCTTTTAAATCACCAACAATTAAAACATGGTCATATCCTGGATCATTGTAACTCTTTGTACTACGGTCTTCCCTCTTCTCTTCTTCTTAGACTGCAAACAGTCCAAATGCAGCAGCCCGCCTCTTGACTGGTACCAGGAAATTTTGCCATATTACCCCTGTCCTAGCTAGCCTGCATTGGCTGCCCATAAAGTACCGTATTCAATTCAGAATATTACTCCTTACATTCAAAACTATTAATAAATTAGCACCAAGTTATCTTAGTGAACTTCTTAAGCCACATACTCCTGCTAGAACACTCAGATCTGCCACTCAACTACTTCTGACCCAGCCCAGATCTCGGCTGAAGTCTCGGGGTGACCGTGCGTTTGCTCCGGCTGCCTCGGTACTGTGGAATAACCTTCCTCTCGACCTCCGTGCATCTGATTCCATTGCACTGTTCAAATCACGACTAAAAACCCACTTATTCAATCTTGCCTTTCCCTCTAGTTAATATTTCTTTTATGACTTTATAGCATGCACTTTTATGCTCATTTAAATTCTTGCTTGCTCTGTACCTGTTGCTTTCCTGTGTGTCACTGACAGCTACCTGCTTGCATACTTAGTACTTGCTTTGGTCCTATTTCTATTATCCTCCTCCTATACTCTATCTTACTTGTTAAGCACTTGGCATACCCTTGGTTTTTAAGTGTGCTTTATAAATAAAGTTTATTATTATTATTATTATTATAAGACTCCCCAGCAAGTCAGCAAAATCAAGATTAATATCCTTAAAGCATTTCAGTGGATGATCCACCACAGTGCAGCTCTGAGGGAGTTCAGTCACAGCTGGGGTAGAAAACAGGTGAAAGTTCCCAACAGTGAAATTCATTTTTAAATATTGAAGCTAGACCTCCACCTTTACCAGAGAGATGAGAAGTGACCAATCGGGAGGAAGGAGTTCTGAGAAACAAGAAGACTCACCAGGTCGAAGCCGAGTTTCTGTCAGGAATATAAAATCGAGTTCTGACAACATGAAAAGCGATCTGGTGTTTAACGGGGACAATCACAGCGTGATCACATCGCTGCTAACAGGAGCAGGCAGATTCACACCACCTCTGTAGGATGCACCCACCGCCATAGAGGTGGAGGCAGGGCAGAGGGAGTGGAACGGGGTGGATCCGTTAATGAACACTGAATCTGTATCTGGACCCTTTCGATGTGGAGCAGCAGCGGCTCTACTCTGAGCCCCTACCGAAAGGCTGAACTCCTCCCCCTATCTCTAAGGAAGAGGCCAGCCACCCTTCGGAGGAAGCTCATTTCCACATCTTGTATCCGTGATCTTGTTCTTTCGGTCACTACCAAGAGCACTCCACCGTTTTTGAGCTGAGGACCATGGCCACAGATTTAGAGGTGCTGATTCTCATTCCCAGCCCTTCACACTTGGCTGTGAACCACTCCAGTGCGAGCCGAAGGTCATCACCTGAACAGAACCACAAACAGAACCACAAACAGAACCACATCATCTCCAAAAAATTCAATTCAATTCAATTTTATTCATATAGCGCCAAATCACAACAAAAGTCTTCTGAAGGCGCTTCATAGATACAGAGAAAAACCCAACAATCATATGACCCCCTATGAGCAGCACTTTGGCGACAGTGGGAAGGAAAAACTCCCTTTTAACAGGAAGAAACCTCCAGCAGAACCAGGCTCAGAGAGGGGCGGGGCCATCTGCTGTGATTGGTTGGGGTGAGAGAAGGAAGACAGGATAAAGACATGCTGTGGAAGAGAGACAGAGATTAATAACAGATATGATTCGGTGCAGAGAGGTCTGTGAACACACAGTGAGTGAGAAAGGTGACTGGAAAGGAAAAACTCAATGCATCATGGGAATCCCCGGCAGCCTACGTCTATTGCAGCATAACTAAGGGAGGATTCAGGGTCACCTGGTCCAGCCCTAACTATATGCTTTAGCAAAAAGGAAAGTTTGAAGCCTAATCTTGAAAGTAGAGATAGTGTCTGTCTCCCGAATCCAAACTGAAGCTGGCACCTGAGATCCTGAGACCACCCAAGTGGAAACCTTCCACCACTTGGCTACACCTAGAAATTCTCTCCATAAAAATTATTAACAGAATCTGTGACAAAGGGCAGCCCTGGTGGAGTCCAACACCCACCAGAAATGAGTCTGACACACTGCCAGCTATGCAGACCAAGCTCCTGCAACGGCTGCATAAGGATCAAATGTGCCCGAAGCTACAGGCCAGACACCACATACTCCTGAAGCACCTCCCACAGGATACTCCGAGGCACACGGTCGAACGCCTTCTCCAAATGTTCCACGACCGGGACGAAAACCGCAGTGTTCAGTTTTACGTTTTATGTTATGTCAACTTGTTTCAACGGGAGACTTCTTAGCCAACAGGCTACGATACATCTGAGGAATGTTAAAAGATGCCCCCGTAGATGATCCCTGTCTAGAGACAGAACAGGCATTTCGGACGTACTACTCATTGAAACATAAAATGACATGTTTGCTTTAAAAGCATCAACATCAGCTCCTCTCTGACAGCATGCTGGGAGTTTGTAAAAATCACTGGGTCTTCATTGATCACATGATCACACAAACATCTGGAACAGTCCTGACACACTAAGGAACAATAATATGAACAACTTCCCTGACTGGAGTTTTAAAGGAATTAAATCCTTGGAACATATATTCAAAGGAACAGACTTTATGCCGTTGCACAGATTAGTTGGACATCATGGGGTTAACAAGAACAGATCTTTGAATATCAACAGATTAAATCTATTATCCATTATAGTAAATGCCATCATGGTCCACTTGGGCAAATGTACATGTTGAGCATTTTGTTTGGCCTTCAGACAACAATTCTGATTTCCACACTGCCAGACAGGACAGTGGGTTCCCTGCAACAATCGTTCGTAGAAAAACGATTCCTTTCCCTGTGAGCTGGGTTTGCATTGTTTCTGATCTTCGTGCAGCGTGCACATCAGCCCCATACACACTGCTTTACTCTGAAGCTCATAACCCACTGACTCCTGTTTAAACCTGTGAGCAGAAAATTAGGGATAATTGTTTGGGACAGAAGCTTTGTGGAGGTTGTTTGTTTGCTTTTTGGCAGCTCAGGAAATTTTGAAGTCACGCCATCCAGCATGAACGTTGAGCTTTGGACGGGGACGGCTGCAGCTAAGCTGGTGAGGAGAGTTTAGCTGCACTGCAGGTGACTGTAGAAGCAGTTTTACCCAAACGAGTGCATCGAAATTCACTTACAAACTCTCGTTCACACCCCAAAAGCTCGCAGCTCATTGATCCAGCCCGAGTCCTTTCAGACTTCAAAGCTGCTCTAACTGTCGGGCTGACATGGACACGGACGGGATGACTCTGTGGGAACAGCCCGAGTTCCTCTGGCAGTGAGGGCCTGGGCTCCTCATGACTGAGGAAGATTCATGGTGTTTATAACCTGCAGCTGAGGTGGACTTCAGATAGTAAATCGATGAATAAAACAGGAACATAAATAAATGATTAGCCCAGTAATCGCTCATGCCCTTTGGATGTCTGAGGCCCATCAAGGAGGAACTGCAGCTCACAGAAAACTGATTCTCTGCAGAGTGCTGCGATGACCTGCTGATGATGAAAACTGCTGTTTGCCATCAGCAGTGTGGAAATCCCAGCTCGTCTGCCAAGAGACAAACACGAGCGCAGGGGGGAGACCGTCACGCTGTCGGGACTATAAAACTTCAGCTGCATGTAGCTGAGATATAATGTACGAATTGTGAACATTCTCAAAACTGTATTGTACATAGGTTATACTTTTTTATTGTGTGAACTTTATTTTTGTGGAACTAAGGTTCCGTGTGTTATTGTTGAAGTGGGACATTAATCAGTGTAACGCCACCTGCGGCCACATTGCGGGTGTGGGGTTTCCTAGCCAGAGCTGTACGGACTCCACACTGGTGAGGCACGCTTTCTGTAGCTCTTCTCCCTGTACTAAATTATCCATATAAATTCGGTGTATTTGTCTTTGTTAAGTATTGGCTCCTAGGGTTAAAAGCTCTCAAAGTGTTTTCAATCGCTTTGAGTGAGAAAAATGATATTTGGAACTGCGCTTTATCTGTTGTATCATCCGTTTGTGTGGAACTGACTTGTGTTAAACAGGGTGAGGAGAAGCCTGCTGCCGCTGTGTGACACTGATTTTGCTGCTGCACTCTGTTTTATAGGTATGTGTAAATGTGTAGTTTTTGTTTTATGTGTATAATGAGCTCATGTCCCGAGGCTGTGCTCTGAGCAGTATCTTCAGCCATGTTGGGAAGAGTTAAAAAGTTGTTTGAATATGTATTATGCAATTGACCTATTTTAATGGGAATTTGAATGTTATACGTTATTGTTAGTGATTCCATAATTGTCTCTGTTTTACCCCACTGTAATATTTGATTTTGAAGTGGCGGTTGTGAAAATTATTATTTTGATAAGTTGTATTTTCTTTTATATGATGCAAGCAGAGCTGTACGGACTCCACACTGGGTGAGGAGAAGCCTGCTGCCGCTGTGTGACACTGATTTTGCTGCTGCACTCTGTTTTATAGGAATAAACCCTGTTTCCAGCCAGTCCGTGTCTGTTGTCACAACGCAGTCGACCATTTCACATCTGCTACATGCACGTCTGTGACTGAGACAAACCCGCGATGGCTTCCTTCAAAGCGCTGCTCTCTGCGCTGACCCTGCTGGCTCTGACTGTGGACGCCTCGTCTGGCCGTGAGTATTTCATTTGTTTAAGCGCCGTGTGGCTTAAAGCCGCTCGCAGTGGTGCTGCGTGATGTTTGTAGAGCATAGTTTCAATAAACCTCCCGTTTCCTTCTGTCAGCCGGGTACAGCAACTACAACTACGACCTGTCCGGTCAGGACCTGACCCGTCTCTACAACTCGCCGGTGATGACGGCTGAGAGGATGAACAGGCCGCTGGAGGGGACGTCAGTTATACTGGGACCACTCAGCCACTCCGGGGTTCGGTCGGTCCACACTGAACACAGAAACATTTCCACAAACAAACAGAAGTTGAAACCAATAATCTCAATGCTTTTGAAGATCTTTAGTTAGTTTGACTTTAATTCTGAAACATAACAAACAAAAATGTTCCCTCTGTGCCGTTTGACACTGTAAGTGTGGGAACTGAGGAGACTGTTACTGTAGAGTCACAGTTTCCTGTGCTTGCTTGTTTGTGTTTGTCGTATTTTTGTATTCAATAAAGCTCCAGATGTTTTCTTTGGATGGCGGCACAAACATTATACTGTTCCATTAAGACAACAGTGGAGCTTTTTTAATGCATATTCCAGTTTGTACAAACAGCTGAAACCCTTAAATGCATCGTTCTGATCACTGTGCTGTTGTGATTTCATTGTGCAGAAAGCAAGCAGATGTGTTAGACCAACTGAGGTCGACACGTCACATGTGCTGGAATAACAAACATTGTTCTGACAGCCGTCAACGTGAAAATCAAAGAGCAGCATCTTCAAACCTCTCGTTCTTTTGTAGGGTGACGCTAGATGATGGCTCTCAGTGGCTGATCCATAAAGGAGGCGGATTCGGATTATCCTCTCAGACGGTCGTGACTGATGCTCGACACATGAGCTCGGCCTGGACGGTAAACTTCAAACATACAACCAGCATGTCCATTTAATTACAGTCTAATCATAAACTCTGAAACGTGGCTCTATTGTGTTCAACAAGTCCACAAACAGTCAGGAAAAACAGACAAAAAAAGTAAATACCTTCAGCTCGTTGCTGGTGTGTATACTGGTGGCCAACAGAAACCATTGGAACCAGACCAAAGTGAAAAGGAGATGTTTGGCAAAAACAACCCAAAACGAGATCCTGCAGACTCCCAATTACAAACAGACACTTTATTTCCTGCACGCTGATTCTTCTTGGAATTTGTGTTGACGTGAAACTTTCAGTGAGAGTTTTAATCCAAACATTTACTTTTGATTCTTTCTGACCTTCTGTCTCGTTTTTGTCTGCAGCCTGTCAGTTCTAGAGAATTCCAGGGTTCAAAGACAGTTTCAGACTTCGTGAGTGCTGGAGGACCCAACTACAACTTAGTCTCTGATAACTGCCACCTGGCATCCTGTCGAATGATGAACCAGTAAACATGATTCAAAGTTCCTGATAATAAAGGCCACCCTCACACAGACTGTGATGTGTCTTTTCTTCCACTTGGAGGCTCCAGACTTCACAACAAACACCCCACTGACTGTAAGCTTCAGACAAACGTCTGCACACATTCATATACACAAGAATGTCTACGGATCTCCTTTCTTAAAGGCGTCTCTGACACGAGGAAAGATGACAGTCTGCATGTCTGTGGGAACTAAGGTCCCTGCTGTGGAACAGAGACACCACCACTTCCTCTCTTCACATTACACTGACAGCTGTAACCCTGGATGTCTGTGGGCTTATGGGAAATGCTGTTCACACAGTGACTACTGAAAACAAGATGAAATTATATCAGTTCTTACACATGTCTGTGTGTGACTGAGAGCCTGTTCAGAGGATGGAGGTTTCATAAAATCATAAATGAATAAAACCTTTCAGTGTCAAACAGATTGGGGTTGATGATTATTAAATCATTATTTGGGCTCAGGGACCCCCGGCTTCATCAAAGCTATTAGAAAACTCCATCAGTAAGCAATTTAAAGATAAAGATAGCACCCTTAGGTCTGTGTTACATACATCCTGTGTTTTACCACATGTTTACCTGGAACTACAGAGGGGAGGAGCCATTCTGTACAGGTGAGGGAGAAACAGGAAGTATTCAGACTCCGTGATAGAGGAGGAGGAAAACCAGGTGAGTGTTCATCCTCCTTCTATCCTCAGTCTCCGAGTCATCTTCCTCTCTGCAGAGGTAAGAGAATCACAGCGATTCTTGTGGACTGAAACTCCTCGAGTTTTAGTTTGGCAGATGTTTCAAGTTATTTTACCCCTTCAGGAAAAAACATCATTAACACCTGCAGGGAGGCTTGTAGTGGACTCCGCCCCCTGTTGCTGATAGTAGGGTGCGCCCCTCACCTGGGGACAGGTAACTGAACACAGACATGAAGCAAAGTGGGAGGGACATTCTCACATTAAAACTAATACTTCTTTATTTACAAATGACATTTTTAAGATTTCATTTAATTTCCTGGCAGTTATTTCATGGCTCAGGCTTTGCAGGGCTCGAGCGTTTTGATTGGACGCCCCCTGGTGTCTGTGCTCGGTATCTAAAGTCCAAATGCAGAACTATCGATGAAGACATTTATCAGCTGAGCTCAGTGGACACATCATACGATGAGGGAGTGTTCTGAGGGATCGGGTCAGATCTTAACTTGTTGCCATCAGGTGAGATGATTATCTGTCACTCTGTGAAAGTTTCTATGGGACGAACTATTGATCCAAATGACAGTGTATGGAAAAATGTTGTTGATGACAGAATGGGGCGCTCGTGTGCACGTTCCTTCACTTCACTGTGCATCCGTGTCCTCCTGCAGCACAAACTCAACGTTGGTCTCACATGAATAACATTGCATGAACAGCACTGTCTGCATTTGATTACAAAGATATGCCCAGACACAAACTTAGGCCCACCTCTCTGAAGTACGTTATCAATGTGCACATCCTGTCATGTGACCACGTGGATTCCTCTGCCAGAGTCATGAACTGAAAGTATTTCCACAGTCGACAGAGCAGGAAGTAGAAACACAGCGTTAGTCCCATTTTCTTTTTCTTCTGTGGTCAAAGTCTCTGAGTCAGCTGTGCCTCTGTGAGCTGGAGGGGAAATATGGAAGGATCAGCTCAATGCTGGACTGTCTCTGGATTCATTATCCTCTGACCGTCACACTTCTTTGTTTCCCAGTCTTGGGCGCGAGTCTTGTACAGACTTGTTTGTCTGATTCTTGTTCTGCACTCACAGTCAGTGTTGTTGGTTTCTCTGTCAGACTGACTGAACATGAGCGGTTTGGAGGAAGACGAGGACACAGCAGAGTCTCCAGGATCCAGCCGTCTGTCTATGAAGAGCGATCAGTCCAAAAATCCTCCTCCAGGCTTCAGTACTGATCCTGGACCCTCAGGCAAAGAGTAAGAGCCTGTTTGTGCTGTAAACTGATGTCTAAGATGATTCTGCTGCTGTGTCTGTGAGAGCAGCTTCGCTGAGCTGCTGCATTCCCACTAACACAGCAGAGCTTCAGTGGGGCTGTTCAACATCAGTTTGTTTTCCAGCAGAGAAACTAGTTTGGCCTGAAAACATCAAACTCACTGAGAAACACATGATCGAGTTCTTCTGTCTGTATCTGTATGCAGCTCAACATCTGTGAGGATTTTTTGACTGAACTGATAACGGGGAGATGGGGCGTAGAGCGCTACATCTCTGCATCAGACGGAGCCAGCTGAGGTGGCATGTCCCACCGGGAGGGGACCCGGGACACGCTCCAGAGTCTATGTCTCTCGGCTGGCCTGGGAACACCTCAGTGTTCCCCCGGAAAAGCTAGAGGAGGTGGCTAGGAGAGGGAGGTCTCTGCTTAGGTTGTTGCCCCCGCAACCCGGCCCTGGGTAATATGACCCCGGATGGGAAAAGACTGGGAAAGCATAAATCTAGCAAATAGTTCAAATCGCCTCTGAGAAACAGCAGCACCTGTCGCAATAAGGACCGCAGTTTGATAGAGAAGGTCTCAAGGGACTCAAGCATTCTTTATGGCCTGGTTTGGTTTGTATGTGTCCATGTACACACGGTTTGAATCAGTCTGAGGGAGGAGCTCTGCTGCCTCGGTACTGTGGAGTGGAGTGAGTAAGATGGGCGGTCCATGATGGGATCAGTGACTCTAATGTCCCTCATCACTCAAATACCTCCAGATTCTGGCCAGTGATGGTTCCAGTCTCATGAACCAGTTTGCTGATCCTGTTACATGCTGACATCTTTGGCACTGATGCTGCCAACCCCCCCTCTGCACCACAGACTGGTAGACATGTATGTATATGTGTGTATATACAGGGAGTGCAGAATTATTAGGCAAATGAGTATTTTGTCCACATCATCCTCTTCATGCATGTTGTCTCACTCCAAGCTGTATAGGCTTGAAAGCCTACTACCAATTAAGCATATTAGGTGATGTGCATCTCTGTAATGAGAAGGGGTGTGGTCTAATGACATCAACACCCTATATCAGGTGTGCATAATTATTAGGCAACGTCCTTTCCTTTGGCAAAATGGGTCAAAAGAAGGACTTGACAGGCTCAGAAAAGTCAAAAATAGTGAGATATCTTGCAGAGGGATGCAGCAGTCTCAAAATTGCAACGCTTCTGAAGCGTGATCATCGAACAATCAAGCGTTTCATTCAAAATAGTCAACAGGGTCGCAAGAAGCGTGTGGAAAAACCAAGGCACAAAATAACTGCCCATGAACTGAGAAAAGTCAAGCGTGCAGCTGCCAAGATGCCACTTGCCACCAGTTTGGCCATATTTCAGAGCTGCAACATCACTGGAGTGCCCAAAAGCACAAGGTGTGCAATACTCAGAGACATGGCCAAGGTAAGAAAGGCTGAAAGACGACCACCACTGAACAAGACACACAAGCTGAAACGTCAAGACTGGGCCAAGAAATATCTCAAGACTGGTTTTTCTAAGGTTTTATGGACTGATGAAATGAGAGTGAGTCTTGATGGGCCAGATGGATGGGCCCGTGGCTGGATTGGTAAAGGGCAGAGAGCTCCAGTCCCACTCAGACGCCAGCAAGGTGGAGGTGGAGTACTGGTTTGGGCTGGTATCATCAAAGATGAGCTTGTGGGGCCTTTTCGGGTTGAGGATGGAGTCAAGCTCAACTCCCAGTCCTACTGCCAGTTTCTGGAAGACACCTTCTTCAAGCAGTGGTACAGGAAGAAGTCTGCATCCTTCAAGAAAAACATGATTTTCATGCAGGACAATGCTCCATCACACGCGTCCAAGTACTCCACAGCGTGGCTGGCAAGAAAGGGTATAAAAGAAGAAAAACTAATGACATGGCCTCCTTGTTCACCTGATCTGGACCCCATTGAGAACCTGTGGTCCATCATCAAATGTGAGATTTACAAGGAGGGAAAACAGTACACCTCTCTGAACAGTGTCTGGGAGGCTGTGGTTGCTGCTGCACGCAATGTTGATGGTGAACAGATCAAAACACTGACAGAATCCATGGATGGCAGGCTTTTGAGTGTCCTTGCAAAGAAAGGTGGCTATATTGGTCGCTGATTTGTTTTTGTTTTGTTTTTGAATGTCAGAAATGTATATTTGTGAATGTGGAGATGTTATATTGGTGTCACTGGTAAAAATAAATAATTGAAATGGGTATATATTTGTTTTTTGTTAAGTTGCCTAATAATTCTGCACAGTAATAGTCACCTGCACACACAGATATCCCCCTAAAATAGCTAAAACTAAAAACAAACTAAAAACTACTTCCAAAAACATTCAGCTTTGATATTAATGAGTTTTTTGGGTTCATTGGGAACATGGTTGTTGTTCAATAATAAAATTATTCCTCAAAAATACAACTTGCCTAATAATTCTGCACTCCCTGTATATACATATATGTAAGCTTACATGAGGCTGTACGCTAAGTGGAAGGAAGGGGGCCGGGGACTGGTGAGTGTCAGCACCACAGTCCAGGATGAGACAACAAACATCCACGAATACATCACAAAGATGGCCCCAACCGACCGAGTGCTCAGTGAACACCTCAGGCAGCAGAAACCCAAGAAAGAGGAGGGAGACGAGGAACCATCATGGAAGGACAGGCCCCTGCACGGTATGTACCACCGGCAGATAGAGGAGGCTGATATCCAGAAATCCTACCAGTGGCTGGACAAAGCTGGACTGAAAGGAAAGCTCGAGAAATACCAAGAGCTGGAGAAGACGTGGAGGGTGAAGGTAACGGTGGTCTCCGTGGTGATCGGAGCACTAGGTGCGGTGACTCCCAGGCTAGGTGAGTGGCTCCAGCAGATCCCCGGAACAACATCGGAGATCTCTGTCCAGAAGAGCGCAGTCCTGGGAACAGCTGAGATACTGCAGGACCCTCAAGCTCCCAGGCCTCTGGTAGAGGACCCGAGCTTGAAGGATAAACCGCCCGCAGGGGCGAGTGGGGAATTTATTTATTTGTTTAATACACACACACACACACACACACACACACACACACACACACTGCTCGTGCCTATGGTACGACAACTTTTCTCCGTGCCCCTGGTACACTGCGCAGAAACACCTTGCCCCACACACACACACACACACAGGCAACAATACCAAAGTATTTCGAGTGCGTTACTGTCACACACATGTGAGACTCTTTTCTGCATATATTTTTGCACAGACTTCTGCTGGGCTGTGCAAAAACAAAACGACTGCTTGAATCAGTTAAGAGCAGCAAAAACTGTCCTTGGAAAAATAAACTGGGTAATTGAGTATTGAATATTTTTCTTGTTTGACCAACATTTTAGTGCATTTTTATTATAAGAATGTGAACATTGGTGAAGAGACGCACTCTGACCTCCAGGTCAGCTAAAACATGCATGAAACACAGTGATTCACCGCCCAGAGTCACACCGTCAGCAGAGCTGCGCACGGCGCCAGGGCGTCCTTAATACAGCAGCAGTGCTGAAAAAGGTCGAAGGTACACGAGGAGGCCTCCATGAAGGAGAGATCAGACGAGTTCAAATCAGACGTGTTTTCGCGGTTCTGCACGTTCAGCCGCCGTTTCAGGTGACAAAACACTGACAGTCATCACTCACAAAATAATGACAAAAGAAAGAAAATGCAGGAGTTTGGATATTTCACGATCAAAATAATGAATCAGAATAAGAGGTGCAGCTCGGCGTTAGATCTCTTTATCTTGAGGAATCTCGTCGGTGCGACAGACGTTCAGTTCAGTTCATTTTTATTTCAAACATTTCAAACATGTGCCTTCACAATCATTACAAAATATCATTCCATTATTTGTTTGAAAAGGAGTAGGCTGAAGTATTTACTTATTTGTCCCTACCCCCTCAAGTTTTACCTCTCATTCATTTAATTTTTTTTTTTGTCTTAAATTAAACAAACAACATATGAAACATATAAACATATGAAGTAAAACAAAACATAACATACATAAATCAAAAACAAGAAATTAGCAAGCCCCACCACAGTATAGTTTCTTTCATATGAAAAATACAGAATGTGTATATTTGCAGATACACAAGTTATGGAAAAACAACAAACCAAAACAAAACAAAAAAACAACCAAAAAAGAACCGCAACACCATTACCAGCAACATTACCATCCTGGGTTAACCCCGTTTTCTTCATTCTTATACTTATTTAAAATTAGGTTTTTATATTTTACTTTAAACTGTTTTATGTTTTGACTGTCTTTTATTTCTTCTGTTAGTGAATCGCGTGAATCGTGTGAATCGCGTTCGGTGTTAGAGACCTGGATCTTCAGAGATCAACCCACGGATGTCTTCACATAGTGAAAGAAGCGCCACTGTTGCTGGACCCGTCCATCGAGCGCAGAGTGGAGGACATGTAGAAGTCGGAGGTGACTCTGGAGAAGCGGCGTGGGGCCTTTCCGAGACACCAAAGGTCCCTGAAGATCCTCCTGAACTGGTTCCTGAAGTTCAGCCCCACCAAGGCGTACAGCATCGGGTTCAGGCAGCAGTGCAAGTAAGCAATGGTCTGCGACGCTGTCAGGGCCATCTCCAGCATGTCCGCCTCATCACACGAGTACTCCTGAAACACGGTGACCGTGTTGTACAGCAGCACTATGTTGTAGGGCAGGTGGCAGATGATGAACACGGCCACAACCACCAGCATCTCCCACACCTCTCTGTGGTGCTGGAGATTCTTGGTCTTAAGCAGGGTGATGATGATGCCACTGAAGCAGAAGATCGTGATGAAGAGTGGCAGGAAGAAACCCACGCTGATCTGAGTGATGGGGACGGCCACCCTCACCGCCATGGCTGGGCCTTCAAACTTGAGCTCACAGACGTACGCAGGAGTCGGCCACGACCACAGCTCGTTGTAGACAATGAATGGTAGCGCCAGCACAAACAGCAGGTCGGCGATGGCCACGTTGATCAGGTAGATGTCAGTCATGCACTTGATCCTCTTGTAGAAGGCGTAGGTGACAATGACCATGCTGTTCCCCACGAGGCCCAGGATGCAGAAGATGGAGTGGATGTACAGGCCGATCACCTTCACCACATTCGGGTTGTTGTGAAAAACACAAAAACCATCATAATCTAGGTAGTCACTGACATTATATTCATATTCATAGTAGGACATCTCCGTGGTGTATGGTTGGTTGGACATCAAATCCTCTGCAGAGTAGATCACTATAAAGGAAGCAGAGAGTAAACATCAAACTACAGCAAAGGTGTCTGATGGACTCACAGTGAAATGATCTCTTGCCACCCTAGTTTAGCATATGACAGTGATGTATATGTATATAAGACAGCATTAAATGGTAAATGGCCTGTATTTATATAGCGCTTTACTCGTCCCCAAGGACCCCAAAGCACTTTACACATCCAGTCATCCACCCATTCACACACTGGTGATGGCAGCTACATTGTAGCCACAGCCACCCTGGGGCGCACTGACAGAGGCGAGGCTGCCGGACACTGGCGCCACCGGGCCCTCTGACCACCACCAGTAGGCAACGGGTGAAGTGTCTTGCCCAAGGACACAACGACAGAGACCGTCCGAGCCGGGGCTCGAACCGGCAACCTTCCGATTACAAGACGAACTGCCAACTCGCATTAACACTTTGAGCCGAGCTACAGTTAAGACTGAATATAAACTCTAAAGCTGAATATATTGCACAGTGTTACCCCCACTCCCCCGCCTCTACCATTAACAAATGGTTCAGCCCACAGCGTGGAGCCGCTATATTTCTTGTTGTCAGTAGCAACCGATGCCTATTATTGTTCCAGAGCACTTTTTGAACAACACCGTGGATTTCACACAGCTGGTTGGTTATGACACTGTGGAAATGGACTGAAGGTGAGTGTTATTAACTCTCAGTGCGCTGCGAATCACATGACTGATTTCAGCTGACATAGCAACAAGCTGCAGCCGCGCTGAGTCTCTATTCCTTCTTGTGTTGAACGTTCGGACTTCCTATTTTTACATTTTAATGACAGGTGACTAAACCCAGAGTTAGGATGAAATATATACAAAAGCTTTGCTTTTTCCTGAATACTATTGTCACACAAAGAGTAAAGAAAGAAAAAAGGCAACACGTGAGATTTAGTTGTTTAGGACGAAGTTTTGGGAGTGATGGCAGCGAGTGAGAGAGTTTTGAGATGTTTAGCATGGAGTGTGTAGTCAGCGTGTTGTGTGTGTGTTGTGTGTCAGTGAGGGCACTAATGAATAATAATAATAATAATGGATACTTTATTGATCCCCATGGGGAAATTACTTGTTTTTCTCTGCATTTGACCCATTCACTCAGTGAAGCAGTGGGCAGCCCACTAAGCAGGCGCCCGGGGAGCAGTGTGTAGGGACGGTACCTTGCTCAGGGGTACCTCAGGGTAGCCGTTAAGTGGATTCGAACCGCCGACCTTCCGATCATGGGGCGACCACTTTACCTACTGAGCTATCCCTGCCCCCCAAAAATAAGTTGTTTGGTTATTTTGTCCGTCTGTTAGTTCACACAGTGTTTCTTCGTGCGAGGTGAGGAACTCTTCGTCCAACCCGCTGCTGTGCCCGCACGATCTGACTCCCCCTCTCACTCTCTGCTGTGGTATGATAGACGACGTCACGAAGAGGAGAGTTCTGGGTTTTTTGTGAATGTGACAAAGGCTGCAGGGCAAACACTGTCTCCAGGTGGAAACAGGAGCAGTGATGCACGTCCTGCTGTCAGGCCTGCAGCTTTGTCCCTGTGCTGTTCTCTGTCTCGTGGCCACAAACTCATTTTCTTCACTGACACAAATGATTCGTGCGGCATCTTATTGTGACACCTGCTTGTTCTCTCATTGTAGTTTCAGTAGTTTTAAATGTTTGTACTAAGACGCGCCGGACGCACTGACTTTTAGATAAATAGTTTTTAAAATGTGACAGTTTATATTTGCATTTCAACTTTAGTAAAATTATTCACTAAACATATTTGTGGTTTTTACAGTAAAGCGAATATAACTACGACTAGGATTTGATGTTTTTGTGTGATTTCAGATCAGTTGTGTTACTACAGCTGAATGATACCAAACAAGGCGAGGTAACAAAAGATGTAAGGGTGAAACACAAAGTAGTGAAAAGTGTGCGGTTATGTCGTGCTCCCCAGAGGGTGAACCCAACAAATCATGAAAAATGAGCTTTTTGTTCATGACGGTGCAGATTTCTGACATTTTGTGTAAATTTAAGCAACAATCAGATTTTTCTAACAAAGTGTGAAGCTTCAGTTAGACTTGTGTTTGTAAATGAACCGCCCCATGTTGTGTAGCTTTACCGGGCTACATATTTATTTATTATACAGGCTACACAGTACTTAACATTCAAACTCACACGTGTAACTGAGGTGTTTCATTATGTGGGCTAAAGAAAATAATTCAGTTACACAAACGTGCAGATTCAGTGCATGTGAACCATTGTAACCATATGTAACATATGTGTTTAAAAAGGCTTTGATTTGACCCCCCCCACCCCATTTCATTTCCATGCCAGCCTAAGAAAATGTCTCTTGATCCACCCGTGCTTCATAATAATTCAATAAAATCCACGTTCTTCATCTGCATCTCTGCAAACACTTAGCAGCATTACTAAAGCCAAAACACGTCTAAAGTAACAGGTCACAGTAACAACAAAAAGGCTGATCAGCAGCAGGAGGAGAGTCTGAGCACCAATCCAGGCCTAACATTCCTGAGAAGCACGAACACGCCAAAGTGAAAGGGTGACCTGACTGTCAGGTTCAGGAAGGAGGCGACCTGTACGGATACAACCTGCAAATAGAAAACCTGTTTACACCTGTGTGATGTAATGACCTGCAGTGTGAGGGAATGAAGGACCTACCAGCAACGCAGGAGAGGGAGGCAGTTCAAGCAAAGTGAAAGTGAAGCAGCTCAGAGGCAGCGTGCTGTGTGCAGGAAAGACAAAGGACCCACAATGCAGAACAGAGAGTTAACTTAGGACGCAGCTTTATTTCGAGGGAAACTCCTCATTACAATAGACGTGACAAAAACAAACCAAAACTTCAAATGCAGAACTGGGGAACAGGCACCTAGAAACTAAGAATACTTGGGCCACGAAGGGAGGAGACGCAGCACAAAGAGGGCACAATGTGACGAAGAGCATAGGAAGAAGCAGACACTAAATACAAGTGGAGAACAGGGCAAAGAGGAAACACCTGGGAACACGGCTGGCACAGACAAAACAGGGAAGAGCAAAACAGACGGGAGACTAACAAAGTAAAACAGGAAGTACACAGAGATGCAGACTGACTGAATACAGACTAACAATGACACATCATAATGAAATTGACTACTACTAATAATACATACCAGAAAACATTCGGTCACCGACCCAGGACTGCGACACTCATACCTGTGACAGGTAACCAGTTGAGCAGGAAATAAGGCATGGCCTCTCAACTCCTCCTTCTGATTCTTATTCAGCTGGGTCTTCAAAAGAGTTCCTGTCGGATTTCTCAGACTTTTTCTCTGATTTAGTGCTCAGCTCAGGTAGAATAATTATTGTGGGTGATTTTAACATCCATGAAAACGATCAGACAGCAGAGGGTTTTCAGGAAACACTGTTAAATGTTCAGTTTCTATGCCACGTGTTAAAACAAGATCTAGAGTGTGATTAAAGTGGTGGGTGGGTTCTTTTACAGTCTAATAACAGATTAAATGCCGTGTTGAGGCTGTCATTCTTAGCATCTACATGGATGTTAAAATCACCCACAATAATTATTTTATCTGAGCTGCAGTGACCAACGTTCCCTGTAATGTTTCACGTGTCTGAACACACAAACTCCCCGAGCGGTCCTTGGACCACTGTGAGCGACAGCAGACGTGCACTGTGGTCACGCCAGCATCGAATCATCCAAGTTACATGTTTTATTAAACTAATCAAATTACAGCATTTATGTTAGACTACTTTTAATTAACTGCTTTAGCCCACTTACAATGAAAATTTTAAAAAATTTGGGAGACCACCAGGGGGACGTAAGGAAGATGGCAGCATAAGCTTGCAGCTCCCGGTCAAAACTCGAAAGAAAACCAGAATTCGAATATTTCCACCGCTAAACCGTGTAATAAATGCCATGGAAGGTGGAAGAAGGTCAAAAAGACAAGGAAACATTAAGGACTTTGTGAAACAAGCGGAGCTGGCAAGAGGAGGCAGCGCAGACATGTCCGAGAACAGCGTGCAAGGCGAGCAGATGGAAGGAGATGCAGCTAGCCACCCTCACGCAGACTTCCAGGACATCATTAAGGAAATTCACTCACTTAAAGCAGAGTTTAAAACTGAGTTTGCCACGTTTAAGAAAGACATCACACAAGAAATGAAGGACGAATTCGACAGTTTCAAGAAAGACATACAGATGGACAATGACTCACAACATCCACCGAAGCACCTCAGGAGTTGAATTTTCTTCAATGTCCAAGTCCGTCACCTGATCCTAACCCCGCTCAGCATTTCACTCTGAACTTTGGACAGAAAGGCCACAAACAAACATCAGCTGCAGGTTGGTGCAGTAAAGCTGTGGCAGAGCATTAAACAGCAGGAAACCAGCATTCAGGCTGTCAGTGCCAGCAAAGGGTTTGGAATAAAGTAATAGAAACAATCATTTTATTTTCAGTTACTTCATTTGTCCAAATTCTTTAGAGCCTCTAAAACAAAGGGATTGTGCTAACAGTACTCCAGTTTCTCCCATTTTTAATCCGTTTGTCCAACCCACTGAATTAAAGCTGAAAGGCTGCACTTCAGCTACATCTGACTGGTTTCATGTCACTGTGCTAATGTCCATTAGAAAATAAGTCTCTATACAAATATTTATGGAGCTCCAGAAGTGGAGGCTGCTGAGGGGGCACTACTGCACAAAGCGGCGAGCAGTGAAGCAGCTCGTGTTGCTGAGACGTGCCCGTCAGTCCACTACAGGAGGTTTTTGTAAAGCTTTTATTTTGATATTTTCTTTGACCAGTAAATTTGCATATTAGCTAAATATTTAGTTCCCCGTAACATTTAGATTTAAATATAAAAAGGTACAAATTTTGTCCTAAATGTGTCATAAAATTTCAGCATATTTTAGTTACAGTCTAGAAATCCACGTCAGTAAATCCTTTCATACGTGCAGGTTGAGCTCTTTCTGCTGATGTGATGAAACCTGTTTACGAGCAGCAGCGTGGAAACTCCGGCTCATCTGCCAAGAGACAAACAGCAGAGATAACTGAGTCCAAGCAGGGAGTCTGTCAGGACTATCAAACGTCTCTCTGAGCTGTGACGGGACAAATGTCCACGATGGGTTCCTTCAAAGTGCTCCTCTGTGCGCTGACTCTGACGGCCCTGACCGTGGACTCCTCGTCTGGTAAAAAGTTTTAATGTTGTGGTGAGGTTTAAAAGCAGCTGCGTGGCTGGTTGTACAGAACACAGATTACATCAAACTAACAGCGTTTCCTTCTGACAGGAGGATACAGCAACTACGACCTGTCGGGTCAGCAGCTCACAGATCTCTACAACTCTCCAGTGTACAAAGCTGAATGG
The DNA here is from genome assembly GCF_041146795.1 of Maylandia zebra. Classification (NCBI taxonomy): domain Eukaryota; kingdom Metazoa; phylum Chordata; class Actinopteri; order Cichliformes; family Cichlidae; genus Maylandia; species Maylandia zebra. Next base: position 37,462,672 of record NC_135177.1, on the reverse strand, counting down.
ATGGTCCGACCGCTTGGATCCAGTCCACGTTTGGACCGCTCAGCCACACCGGCGTCAGGGCAGGCTACACGCTCACCGTATTTATTTAAAAACCTGCTGCTTTCACTACTGCTGATGTCCATCTGGAATCCACCGTCGCCGCAGAAGAAGACGCTGCCTGAGATTCCTTCAGTTTTCTTCAGTTCCACTTTGCAGCAGCTCCTGCTGATGGCTGCAGTGATGGGTCATCATACCTGAGCCCAGACTGGTTTTTATGTTTCCAGGCTAGAAACGTTTTTAACCTTTGCTACAAAACAAAGACAAACCACGGCCTGGCCGAAGCTTTGACATCACAACTCTTTGCTATTCTTTGAAAAGGCTCAGATTGCGTCCAACTGTCGCATTTCTTACTCTGTCCAGGCTCCGCTGCACTTCCTACATCCTCAGATTCGTTCCTTTGCTTCCTTGAGTTCACAGATGCGCTTTGACAGCTCGAATCTCAGACTCTCAGATGTTTGATGAGCGCAGCGTCAGACTCGTTACGTTTTCTCTTCCCTCAGAGTGACGCTCGCTGATGGAGCTCAGTGGCTGATCCACAAAGGTCAGGACTACGGCATCTCCTCTGACACGGTGGTGACCAGCGCTCGGCACATGAGCTCAGCCTGGAAGGTAAGTCAGAGTTTGAACTGAAGCTTTGAGCCAGACATTTTTGAAAGAGTGATGAGTTGCTGAACATAAAGATATTTCCTCTGTGGAGTAAAATGTGTGTTTCAGTGAATGATGAGCAGTATGGAGGCAGAATGAAGCACTAAAGTGTGCGTTCCCTGCAGCCCGTGTTTCACCTGAGCAGACAGTTTAACGGGAGGAAGAAAGTTGCTGATTTTGTGAAACGTGGAGGAGAAACCTACAACGCCCTCTTCAACTGCCACGTAGCTTCTATTACAATGATGCTGCAGTAAACCTGATTTCTTCATGATACAGGTGAAAGGTCCCAGACAGCGTCACAGGTGGATGTTGTTGTTCCAGCGTTCACACAGTCCGCTTCATGAACTCAAACTTCACTGAATCTGCATCTGAACGACCACACGGTGTAAGATGTCATGTGCTGTTCTCAGTTTACTACCTGGTAAAGATCCTGATACATTAAATCTGTGCAGTTTTAACGAAGACTACACACAGCCTGCAGCGCCCCCTGGTGTTTGTTTCTAAGTTCAGACATGCCCATTATGATAAACTCCTCAGAGCAGCGGTGGGCAACTCCAGGCCCCAAGGGCCGGTGTCCTGCAGGTTTTAGATCGCACCCTGGGTCAACACACCTGAATCACATGATTAGCTCATTAGCAGGCCTCTGGAGAACTTCAGGAAATGCTGAGGAGTCATTTCGCCCTTTAAATCAGCTGTGATGGATCAAGGACACATCTAACACCTGCAGGACGCGGCACTCGAGGCCTGCAGTTGCCTACTGCTGCCTTAGAGCAACATACGTCCCAATCACTGCGTAACAACACATCAGTGTCATAAATAAAACATTAATGCTAAACCAGTTTCCGTCTGTGTGTGCACGTGTTTCCGTTCAGTCTTTTAGTATTCTGACTCTGTTGTCTCTGCACTGTATTCGTGTTCACAGGCTTTGAATCATTCATGACGTAAATCCAAACGAGCTCATTAATGTCACGAGAGCAAACCAACATTTCAAATCAAACACTTCCTGTGTGTCGGTGTGAACGTGGCGGTAAACATTCACCCGGAGACCTTTTGAAGCCTCTTTAGTTCTTCGTGAAGTGAAGCTCTGCAAACTCTCCCACGGGGCTCACATTCTTCTGCAGTCACGTCACGGACGCCAACACTTCAGAGACGCTGACGTCGGCCTGAAGAGCAAACTGATTATTGTGCAGATTGCCGTGAAACGCCCGCAGCAGACGATGGGAATTGGCAGGGATCCCTCTGAACGGGACATCCCATAATGAGTGAGGTCAGGCTCCGGTGTGAAAGAAGCGATGGTCGTGTGGTGCGACGGCCTCGGTTGGTCAGCAGGCGCAGAAAGCCTCTGACGTCACACATCTGAGGAATCTCCGCTCGTGCAAACACACACACGCCGAGGATGCATCCTTACATCCTTACCGTGTGCAGACGCAGGAGTCCTGCACATCAGACTCGACAGAGCTGCTCGTCTATGACTCCAATGGAGCGTCTCTAAACACAGCACGCTGTCCTACATACACATAATTATATGTTCGTTCATCTTTGCCTCCAGGAAAGATCAGAAGACTGTCATGAATGTAAAACGCTCTGGTCCTGTGAGCCCAGCTGATGCTGCTCGTTGAACCTCCACGTGGAACAGATGTCCACTTTTCAAATTCAGAAAACCTTTGAATTTTCTTTTCCTTACAGGCGTTAGAGGAGACATATTCCTTATTTCTTTCAAATAAATATTAAAAATGTTTCATTCTATGATAAAAACACTGAGGCAGCAAACTATCTCTGTAAGCCAAACGCTTCAAGTGTTTTTCCTACTGTCACAGATTTCCTGACACAGTCATCTTCTACAGCACAGGCGTCCAACTCAGCCTCAGGGCCGGAGTCCTGCAGCTGTTAGACGAGTCCTTGATCCATCACAGCTGATTTAACGGCTAAACGAGCTCCTCAACATGTCCTGAAGTGCTCCAGAGGCCTGCTAATGAACTAATCATGTGAATCAGGTGTGTTGGCCCAGGGTGATATTAAAACCTGCAGGACACCGGCCCTCGACACCCCTGTTCTACAGGCACTGAGCACCCACAGAGCACACGTAGCCCCTCAGCAGGCTTCCACAAGCTTCCCAATCAAAAGAAAGCAGGCAGGGTGTTGGAGTCAAGTTGTTAATTGTTGTCATTGTGTTTCTTAAATTTGTAAGTCTTAGTTTAAACTATATGATCAAAGACATTCCTTTGATCCTGACCACCTCCCCCAGCTACTCTGGTGCTGGGGAGGCTTTCTTAGGCAGATCTGTTTCCTGTGTGGTAAGCTTCCTGCTTTTATGGTCCTTCTGTGATCAGCAGGTCACACAAACGCACAACCATGACACACACACACACACACACACACACACACACACACACACACACACACACACACACACACACACAGCCTTATCTTTTAGAACCATAGGGGGGTTTGTGAGGGGAGGTGCTTGTGTTTACTGTTGTGTAACTGTTTTCAGTAAACAGCTGTGAGGAAGGCTCCTCTCTGAAGAAGTTGGGTTGAGTCGGGTGAGGAGCGTTGAGCTCCAAGAGCCTGTTCCAACCAGCCTTCCCTTGCTAGCAAGTAAAATCGATCGATCGCTGATTGTGTTGTTGTTGAGAATAAGTTTCTAAACCAGTGGGGCCTGTGGAGGCGCAGACCCACCACAGGGGAAGGGAGGGTCTAAAGAGAGCTGGTGTCAGACAGATGAGCTGATCTAAGAAGAGTAAGGAAAAGCATCTGGAGTCTAAGAGTGGAAATGGAGCCGCAAATGACAGGAAGGAAACGACGACTGCGTTCTGTAGAAATCTCTATTTTAATGCAGTCAACAGAAATAAAAGGAAAACAAATTCAGATGTGATTAAAGGAGCATATTTACAAAAAGTCTCAGAGATTAAATCTGTTTTTTTAAACACAAGGAATAATTTTCTGTCATTTGCACATTTCATAAAACATACAAACGTCCAAAGAAACGCGTCTTCATTTTCACTGTGCGCCGGTGACCAGCAGGGGTCATGTGACCTGCCTGAACAAACCCCTGTGAGGCCCGTCCGTGCGACGGAGCTCACAGGTGACGATGTCGCGTCTCTTTCAAATCCTGTTTTCGGCGTCGCTCTTCCTCTCGGTGTAAAGCCCCCCCCCCCTCCTGCTTCTTCCCTTTTTTCTCGCCTCAGTGGTTCAGGATCATAGGTGGAAGTTTGATGCAGAAACAAAGTGTTTCCCCCCTCGAGGAAAGCGAAAGTTCAGACTCTCCTCTCGAGGCAGCTGGCAGAGACACGCCCTCGGTCTCAGTGTGTCTCAGGCGAGCGTCTGCAGGGTCTGGTAGCCTCTCCTCTTCTGCGCTCGCAGCAGAGGCGTCTGAGTGTCCGCGTCTCGAGACGAAAACGTCCTGCGGGCTCGCCGCAGGTACACGCGAATCCATCCGTAGACCAGACAGTTAAAGAAGCCCTGAGAGGCCGAGGTTAACGCCTGAGGACACAAGACACGCTCGGGTCACTGCACGAAAGACACGTGAAACAACCTCAGAGAGGCGTGTGACTACGACAAAAATAACCACAACGATGAGCCTGAGATATCCTACGTGATGAATCGCACAGAAAGCAACAAAAGACCAGTGAAGCAGTCGAGACGGCACAAAAAGGAAGCTTAATGAGACATAGTTACACAAAGAGAACATTCAAAGACCACAAAATGAGCCCGACACACAAATTCAACCACAAAATGTTCGACTGCTGTCAAAAGATCCAAATCAAACAAACTGTTCAACAGGAAAAGACGACACGCCACCAAAAACAGGCTGAACGAGCTCAGAGCGTAAACGCCGTCGTGTTTCTCTGGTACCGACTCACCTGCAGGATGTACAGCACCACCCCGGCTTTGCCCTGGCACGCCGCGGGATCCGCCACTCGCAGAAACGCCAGGATCACCGCTGAGGAAACAACACGACAAACAAAGACACGCTGAAACCTCGCTGACTGCGTCTGTCGCCAACAAGAACCAATCAGAGTCCGCGCCGAACAAACCTGGACCCCAGCAGAAGACGAAGACCAGCGGGTACAGGACCATCCTCCGGTCCATCACGCTGAACGAGGCCCGCTGCTCGCTGCCCAGGTAACCGTTAGAGGTCACGATGCGCCTGTAAATACAGCGCGCTTTGACCACGAGGACCTGCGGGGGGGGAGAGGGGAGGTCACCTCCACGTGATGTTCGTAGAATAAGACGCGTCTGTGCGACGAGCGTGAACTCACCGTGATGCTGAGGAGGGTGACGAGCACGGTGATGAGGAAGACGGTGATGTGGTAGGTGTGCAGGTACAGGCAGCTTCGGCTCATCGGCTGCTCGTCCGACATCAGGAACAGCGCTCCGGTGTGCATCATCAGACACCTGGTCGGATGTGGAAAAAAGCCCACTGAGCTTCTGCGTGGAAGCAATCGGTGGATTTGCTCGCGGCGTGAACACTTTGTGTTCTGGCCTCACCTGTAGGGTTCGGTAAGGTTGGCCTGACAGTGGCTGATGTTCCCCTCTATGATTACCGGCATCATCAGCAGCACAGGAAGCAGACTGCAGACACACAGAGCAGGACACACTGTTATCAGTACCACCGTGTGTGTGTTTGCATGCATCCACAGAGTGAGGCTTTGGTGCTCACTCACCATGAAACCAGAGCAACGATTTTACCCGCCGTGCTCACTCGGTTGGAAACCTGCACAAGGATGCAAAATATCACATCAGAATGTATTTATAGAGCACATGTTAAAACAACAGTGTTGACCACAGTGCTTCACAGTAAAAGCATGAGACAGGCGACAACAACAAGCTAGAACAGCCAACTCGTTAGAACCAACAGCCACAGTACAAAGATACGTTTCAGGACGTGATTTAAAAGACTGGATCGACTCGGCGGTACGAACATGAACAGGGAGGTTATTCCAGAGTCTGGGTGCCACGGTTGCAACGGCCCGGTCACCGAGACCTAGGTTGTGCTGGGAGCCTGTGATTGGCCGATCTAAGTGTTCAGCGAGAGAGCTGGATGCTAAATTATTCAGAATTTTAAAAGCGAACAAAAGAATTTTAAAATCTATGCGATATTTAACAGGGAGCCAATGTAGTTTGGCTAAAATTGGAGTGATGCGTTCGTAGATTCTCGTAGCTGTTAAGAGACGCGCAGCTGCATTTTGAATTAACTGAAGCTGGTAAAGAGAAGAGTGTTGGAGGCCCGAGTAGAGCAGTTACAGTCGTCCAGTCTGGATGTGTGCATAAGCTTTTCAAGGCCCTTTAAAATCATTTTAAAGCCTCATGTTTACTGAGACAAACAAAGCTGTTCATGCTGCACCGAAGTGATCAGGTACCAGATCAAAACTATTTTGAAGCATCAGGACCAAACATGGGGAGGTCTGTGCCCCGTCAGGACACTGGAGCATCTTTTTATCCTCTTAGGTTTCCCCACCATTCTACTTTTACCGAGCGTCTGGGAGCTGTGGGCCGCGCAGAGTTTGACCCTGTCAGGTTTGCCCTTTGTGTTATTCTAAAGCTTTATGAGCTGCAAACAAAACCCTGAAAGCTTTGTTTACTACCTGTTGTGTGTGTTTTGCTGCCCTGGCAGCTGGACAGATGTGTCTGTACCTGTACAGAGTATCCATCCATGCAGCTGCAGTACTTCTCCTTGATTCCTTTGTAGAGGTTCCAAATGTAGTAGAGGGTGTAGAAGAAGGAGGCCATGTAGAAAACCTGAAACAGAGTTTGTGATGAGCCAAATCCTCGCTCACGTTCGCCGCGCTGGTTTTCTAAACAGGTCACCTGACACCCCGCCCCCTTTTCAGACTTTAATAGAGCGCGAGAGCCAAAAGGGGCAGCTGACCCGGGGTTGTTGCTCTGAGTGGGAGATGTGGGTCAGGAATGTTTTTCTGCTTCCAGGCTGTGTTCTGTCCTGGTTCTGCTGCTCCATTTCATCCCAGAATGACCCAGTTCAGGATCTGGACCTGGTCATCTGGGCCAGAATAGCTCACTCGATAGATATTTGGCAACAGAGACGTCAGCTGTGTCCCAAAACGTCGGCCGCATCCTTCGGAGGACCCGGCCTTCGCGGTCTACATGGGCCGGGTCCTTCGAAGACTGAGAAGGCCGGAAGTGCGAGACGGTGAAATGGGACGGTCTCGCCTTCAGATCAGCGTCAGCGCTGTATGGGTGGAGTTTAATAAACTCGGCCGTCTGCTCCTTGCTGTCTAAAATATAACAGGACACTGGAGTAAACTCTCGACTGTCTCACACTTCTGTTTAATCAGTTTTCTGTTTGACGTTTATTCAGCTGTGTGAAAACCCCGGAGGAACCAACCCGATGGATTAATAAAGTTTTATTTAATCTAATAATCTAATAACTTTGATCTCAGCCAAACGATTTACTCAGGAACAAATAAAACACAGAAAAAAGGAAAACAATTACATTTTTAAGTTCTCCGAGTGACTTAAATATCATGTTTAACCTGAGTAGCGACAGAGCGGGGGTCTGAAAACGATGAAGCCGGGAGTCCGCTGCTCTCGCCGGCTGGAGTGACCATTGAACCCCCCGGCTTGCTATCGAGCTGGTGGGTAACAGACGTCTCCGAAAACGTCGAAGCACTTTTGCAAATATGCGATGTCTTGATAAACCGAGCAGATATTTGAAGTTTGCACAGCAACTTTCTCGCCTGAAAATATGCTAAAAGTTTATTTTGTGACCCAGAAAGATTAATAAGAGTAATTTTAAAACTTAGCAGCAGCCGCCATTGTTGGCAGCTGAAATTTGGCTGGGCCGCGCTATGAATTCTGGGATATGGTGTGCCACGAAGGACACACCCGACCCATCCATCAAATTCGGGGAAATGAAGGACGCATTTGAAGGAGTCGACGAATTGGGACAGCCTTCGTCGCCTGGCTGTGACGTGATCGGCCTTCAAACGCGGCCTCCGGAGGATGCAGCCGACGTTTTGGGACACAGCTGTCATTTACCCGCTCGTCCTCAGGTGCTGGATTGGTTGTCATAGAAACAGAGGTAAAACCGCACCCAGTTTTATTTGATGTAAACGGGACTGAACGAGCTGGATGAGTCACTGATGATGAAACATTTAGAGGAGAGAAGCTCAGCAGGTTACGATCCGGACGAGACGCAGCTCAGCTCTGCAGCTCTCCCAGTTTCTCTTTAGTTTTGTTTCCTTGGAGCTGATTGAATTTATTTTTGTTTCTCTTTCAATTTTTCATCACGATTGCTGCCCCGACCTTTTTCCTGCCACTTCCTTTTCCTTTTTTCGGTGATTTGCCCTTTAGCACAAATCCTCTTGGTAAACTTACTCTTGTGTGGTTAAAAAACTCTTTTCTGATAACTATGGATATAATCTGATGACTGCTTTTAGCTGTAAATGTGCTCCACGTGTTAAACATTTGACTTTATTGTGTGAAAGTTCTTGTTTTTTTGGTTCTTGGAACATGCTATTTCAGTTGTGTGTGAGGTCGACTTTGGCTGACTTCTCAGGAAACACTTTGCTTTGAGAATATGGAAATCCCTCGGCAGCTCCACGCTTCACTCTGAAAACTTTCCCCTGAAACAAAGTAAAGAGAACAAAGGCGGAGCTTGGTTTTGAACATGTTGGGGTCACGTGATGAAGGTGGAAGTGTTACCAGTGTGGTCTGACCACCGCGCTGGAATCACCTAACCCATCTGGAAAATCGTGTGTGGCGTCGTGTTGTCAGAGCTGCTGCTCCGTCAGATCGGAGTTCGTGCCAGCGATCGGTCTCTGTTTATTTTATTTTAGTAGCTTTATCAATAAAGTTGGCCTGGGGTCCGCACACACACAAACCCTCGGGACCCTCGGGACTTTCAGTTTGATTGTACTCCGTGGGTCACCTTGTCTTACAGTATAACCACAGCAGTCCAGTGTAGTGTTGTTTCACCTGTTCCACGATGTGCAGGTAGTAACAGTGCGTGCTCCGGCTTGTGCAGTCTTTAAAGAACAGGATGGAGCCGATCAGCCAGCACACGGCGAGCAGCAGGTCTGCGACGCTGAGCAGCATCAGAGGCTGCAGCTGCGCGCGCACACACACACACACACACACATACACACACACACACACACACACACACACACACACACACACACACACACACACACACACACACAGGGATTACAGCGTGCTGAGAAAGGATTTTAAAAGCTGGACGGAGGACGGAGCGAGGCTAATGTAGATGACCAGCAGGGGGCGACTCCTGGTTGTAGAGGCAAGTCTGATTGGACAGAAGCTTAGGAGAAAACGAGTCTCCTGTTCACCTGAAGACCTTTCTGGTGGGTTTCGCGTCTCACTCAATAAACACGACGGCGGTTTTATGAACCTCATTAGGACTCGAGAAGGGCGGGGCTTCTTTGTGGCTGATCGGGTGTCTTTGTCCTACTTAGAGACTCTTCTGTATAAAACGATGAGTGCACCCAGCGGTTACGTAATGTTTTCATTCTTATCCACATGAAGGTTAGAAAGCAGAACTGAATGTAAACATGTGAATGACAGTACATCTTTACATCTGAGTGTCCTAAAGTGATGCCTCTGCGCCGGGGAAATCTGACCTCGTTGCAGCGTTGAACAATAGGCACAGTGTCAGCGTTCAGCCCCCTCTCATCACGCCTAGTTTCAAATCAGCGGCTCGGGCTGAGGTTTGGAAAAGAGAACTCGATAACACAAAGGGTGATTTCACAGCGGCCACGTCCAGCTTTTATAAGCACTTCCTCTTAATTATTTTAACTTTAAAGTTCAGACCACAGTTTATCTCACACAGTTTGTGCAAAGCGTCAGAGAACAGAGAAGCGGCTGACCTCGGGCTTCCGGCTGAGTCCCCGTAACATCAGGCAGCAGATGATGGAGCCTGAACCCAGAATGCTGCAAACACAAACACACATGATGAGTGGAACCTCACTGGAAGAGCTCGGTGTTTAATAAAGATGGCGTGAAAGAAAAACAGCTGATTGGAACTGCGCCTGCCTCTATTGTCTGAGCGCTGTGACCTCTGACCCCTCAGGTCTTTCCCACTGGTCCCACACTGGGTAAATGAACCAGCAATAAAAGCCTAATGTGCTCTGACGCAGCCCATTACAAACAAGCCTCTGTACAGGAACGTCCAACAGTCCGGCCGAGACGACGACTCGGATTATTAAAAATGCAGGATTTCAGAGTTTTACAGTAAAAAACAGCGTGTAGGTGTTCAGGTTTTAGACAGTAGCTCTGTGGGTCACCTACTCAGTTTGCCTACGTTACATATCAAAAGGTCAAATGTATGTGTCACTAAAATGTAGTTAGAGTATCTTGACTTTCCCAGTCATGTTTCCAGTTTTACTCCTGATAAAAACAGTAATGACGACAGTTACTGCTGCTGAACTTGACTGAAGTCAAATAAGCTCTAAATTACTCATGAATGGCTTTTCTTTACTTTCCAGCTGTGCCTGTGGAGGATGAAGACACTGACCTGAGCACAGCCATGACGAGCTGGATCCAACTGACCACGACGTACACCTGCAGGGAAACAGGCAGGCGGTCAGCAGGCTGACACACACAGACACACACTGAGGTGTCTGCACACGCGCACACACTGCAAACTTCACATTTCTTCACGATGAAGCACAAACATCAAACGCTCTTTTGTTACTTATTCGAGCTCTTAGAGCTGCGTGACTCTTAAAGCGATTGTGCTTTAATCGATGCTGCAGTGAGTGTTCGTCTCTCGGTGAGGTCAGTTAACATCAGCTGCAGATGTGGGAGTGAAAGTGTTAAAAATAGAGACAAACAAACTGTGGGGGAAACACAAAAAACCCCAGAGGAAGTTCAGAAATTCACTCCGAGAGGAGAAAAAGGAAACCGTTGTAGTCTCATTATTACTTCTTTTTAAGATGTCAGTTTAACCGTCTTACACCGATGAGGGTTGAAATTCAGTTTTCAACACACAAAAAGACCAACAAGATAACGGCGAGTGCGCACAACCCTCAAAGTGCCCGCTGACCGCGGCCTCCTCCTACACAGAATAAAACTAAACACGGTCCAAACATCACAAACTGCAGTTCCTCTGACGTCCAGCAGAGGCTGCAGCAGTGACGTTACCGTGGTAACCTCACTGCTAAGTGTAATTCGCAGATTTATCTGGACGTTAGTGAGCAGCAGTTAGCAGGTGACAGCTTTCAACATTCACGAAAGTCATTTTATCTGAGGCTCTCACACTCCGATGGACGCGTCACATAACTCGGGGAATAGACCCTGTGCACGAGAAAATGCTAACTTCCTGTTTTAAGAATCACCCATCTTTTAAATACAGTCTGTGAGAATACATCAAAGTATAAATATGAATAAAATGTTTTAAGTAAATGTTTATATTTACTTTATATAAATATAATACATATAATATATATTTAATTATGATCAAGATCAATAGACATTTTAAAATAAACAAATCCATGATTATGTACAAGAGAATAAATACATATAAATATGACTCATCATTACTTAATGGAACTCTTCATACAGCGACCCTGTTTCTCATCACTGAGTCTGTCTCTAATGAGTTGTGCACCAAATGAAGAGTGAGAGGAACCCAGTGTGTGTTTATGATGACTGCTTTCTCTGCTTCTGCATTAAACCATCAGGTTATTATTGTTCAGCGGTGAGCGCGAGCACTTCAAAGCTTTTATTGGAAGTGAAATTTGTGAATTTATTTCACTTCCTTCAGTGAGAGATGCTCGATTTAGTGCAGCAGCACAAAAGTACGAGCTGATTGTTTTACTGGACTTTTGGCAGATGTTGAACTGACGGAGTCTCCGAGTGCAGACGGAACAAACCGAGACTCACCACAGAAAACAAGCCGAACACATCCTGGACGTGGCTCAGAGTAAATCACACTTGGATGGTCTGTTCACACAGAGTAGCAGCGCGGTGTACTGTCCCTTTAAGGCACAGAACGAGCTGCGGCATCACGTGTCTACATCAATATAATCTAAGTATGGAAAACAGCTTATCTTTATTCATGCAGCACCAAATCACGACTGTTGTTGTTTATTGTTATTGTATTGTTGTAGATCCCACAATAACACATAGTTCGAGTTTATTTCCACGTCACACCGTTTATCCAGCCGCATGTAAAGCTGCTGAGCTCGTTAAAGTGCTTGAATGTGCGCAGTGATTCTGAGAGCACAGGAGGTGCTGATCGCGATGAGCTCACCTGCGTCCAGTCCTCGGCTCCGGTGGTGTTTGCTGCTGTGTGGTTGGTCATAATCATCTCGTCTGAAGACATCAGAAACTCTCTGAGCATTTCAGATAATCAAGCTGAAGGTGAGAAGGTCACGTGATCGTGCCTGGTCCTGGAGCGGTCAGCTGAGCCTCCCGTAGGCTGTCGGGACCAGCTTTTATCCTGCGGGATGGCACGGTATCCGCTGACCCCGCCCCCGGGGCTCTGACCACGCCCCCTGCCCGTGAGGGGAATACCCACCTGCCTGACGACGCCGCAGCTTCGCTTTTATTAAATTGAATAAATAATTAAATGAAGACGCAGCAGCTGTGAGTACTTCTACTCCAGTACTTGTGTGATATGCTCAGTATTTTCAGTTACTTATACTTTATGTATTAGCTCAGGACTCCTGAGGGAACTGCTGATCTTTTTCCCTGTCCCGTTTGGATCGTTAGCCATCAGAACTATTCCCTGAAGAAAGATGCCAAGCGGATCATCATGGCCGTGCCATGTTGGTCCATTTGATTGACCTTTATTATAATTATGTATTTATTTTATTCAGGGAGAGTGGTGAGGGGAGATAAGCCTCCATACCTCGGAGAGCCTGAGATGTTCCCAGAGAGGTGGAGTCTAAGACCCAACCTGACATATAGACGAACAGGCGCACGCAGACACAAACATGCATTCCCACCCCCATATACACATAAACAGATCCTCGGCGCTCACCTGACATGGAGACAGACACTCCCCAAACTTTCTCTACATCCCAGGTCCAGGTACTCTCGCCACAAAGGGGCAAACCGTACCTAGACCCAGGAGATGTAACCCTTTTCCCTGAAGTGGAGACAAGCAGACCGCCCCCTTATCTCCATTAGCAGGTAGGCCCCGCATCCCAGACCCCAATCTGACGGCCAGCACCTCCTCCCAGCCCCGACGGTTAACAGAGAACAGGGGTGAGTGAAGACACTGATATGTAGTGTTGCTGCGTGCTGTTCTAAAGTGCATTTAAAACACAGGAGCGCATGGTCAATGCTCCCTCTAAGCTGCGCGCGTGCGCAATTGCGCACTGCTGGCACGTCTCTGCGCACAAAAAATCCAACCTGAATTGAAACTTAAACTTTAACAATCCTGTTCTGCAGTGTTAGTCAGTGACTGGCTGCTCCCGTATGGGATCAGAACGATGCCATCTCATCCCAAAGTCCAGCCAATGATGCGATTCACATTCGTATATACGCAGCCAATCAACGTCGCTGACAGGCTCTGACAGCGTCCTTATGTGCGACACCGGTGTTTTAGCAAAGCGGCTGATGTGGAGTGAAGCCACGTTAATGACAACGTGCACAACCATTGGAGATGTGAGCAGGACAGACGGAACAACTGACGGACAAAGTGTGGACTTTATACCAGTTTTTAAATTGTGTTGATCGGCCGCGTAAAACCAGAGTTATGATAAAATATCTGCAATGTTTGGTTTTCTTCCTGAATACTGTCGTTGTTTAAATTTACTGCGGGAAGGAACAGTAAAAACTGCGTTTGATAAGGAAAACGCTACAAAGCCTGTGAACAAAGACAAACCTCCCCCCAGCCTTTAATGCTGTAATTAGATTATTTTAATAAACATGTAACTTGGATGATTCGATGCTGGCGTGACCACAGTGGTCCGAGTGTCCGCTCAGGGAGTTTGTGTGTTCAGACACATGAAACATTACAGGGAACGTTGGTCACGGTGCTTCCTGCCAGAGAGCAGCATGGCTCCTCCCCAAACCCTCAGTGTCTATACGTGTTTCAAATTGAGAGGTGGGCACCGGCGCCAGAGGTGGGTTTGAATACACAGACCATCCTCTGGATGCCGTGTAGCGTGCCCAGCCCCAAGACCCTATATGTAGGTGTTATGTGAGAGCGTGAGTAATGTGGATGTCTAGGTTGCGGAATAAAATTGAGGCACAGGCGTCCAGAAGGGGACAGAGGGGGAGTGCCCCACCCTAGTGACACACCTGCACCCCAAGCCCTGCATGTGTGTGGGTGTGGTGGAGCGGGAAGAGGGAGGCACCTGAGGATGGGGAGGGAAGAAAGGAAGGGGAAGTGGCCCCTCCCCTGGGCCAGCTGCCCCGCTGACCCCAGTAGGCACCCCCGCTCCCTGGAGTCCACCAAGGCCAGGGGGCCCAGGCCCATCCGGAGCCCATCTGGGGCACCCGGCAGCGGCACCGCCCAGCCCCACATAACCCCGGGCAGCCCCACCCGACCCCATTGCAGAGAAAACTGCACCCGACCCATCATCCAATCATCTCTCAGACTACACAAGACAATAAACACCCAGGTTGAGCTCATTCTCCACCTCTCCTACACCTCTCCCCCACCAGCAGTGAGCTCCTGGAGAGAGGAGACCTCCTGCAAAGATGTTGCTTATCATTTTTAATATGTACAAAAATAAAATCAAGACGATGAATTTGAATTAAGAACTCAAAGTCCAAGACGTCAAAAATCTGTTAAATAAGGATACAAAAACAAAGGATATATATCCATTTCTGTTAAATACAACTGATGGAATTTGCAAAGCAAACTAATCTGCGTTGTGTTATTAATAATCTTTAATGTTCGAATAATCTTCACTACCCGGGTCGCCACCGTCACAGACACACTCTGACATGATCGGCTCGATTGTGCCACATGTGCTTCTGTACTGTGAGCTGCCCCCTTTTCAAAGATGTTCAACAATGTCTTCAATAATAATTATAAAAACAAAATTGATCTGGGACACACAGCATCTTCCCCCTGGGCCAGCGCACTTTTGGGCCGATGAGCCGGGCTGCAGGCCCAATTACCAGCCCACAGGGTTGGCCTGGAATATCCAATCAGAGTCCTTAATGACACAGGCCCCTCCCCTAGTTGCTGTTCCAGCTTGTAGAAAAAAATTATTGTGGAAGAAGTTGAAGAAAAGGTGAAGCTAGAAACAATAAAAAGAAATTAAAAGTAGATGCAGCACCGTGTCGAGTTAACCACGTTAGCTGCTGTTAGCTCCTGCACTGTGAACTGTAGTAACAGGCAGTAACCAGGCCTCCACAAGCTGTGGTGACGTGAGGAAGAGACACAGGAAGTGAAATTAACATGGTAAGTAAATAGATGGGGGACATAATTAAGAGAGAACTAAATAAATATGACTTCAGGAAAAACCCAGTGAACTAAAAATATGCAGAACATCTCCAGATGTGTTGACGCGAGCAGCCTGAAGGCCGTGCTGCAGGTGTCTGACACCTGGAGGCGTCAGTGAGGCTCTGTGAGCAGGTGTTTGGCTTCTTCCAAGCTCACAGCAACAGACACGAGCCAGCGCCTGATGAACAGGAGCCGAGTCAGCAGGATCAGCAGAGCTTTTACTCTGGAAGAGCTTCAGTGGTATTTGTTTGTTTGTGTCTCACTGCCATGAATGATCTATGTTCGTGACATCACTAGATGACCAAAACACATCAGGAGTGGAACAGACCACGCCTCGTCCTAGAATCGTTCGGCGGCGCTTTCACGCGTCGGAGCGTTTAAAGAGCTGAGAGCGGCTTCTTCACGCTGAGCTGTCCTGTTTTGGTGCTTTGGAGCAATCCTGGCCTCCTACTGCTTTGCTACAGAATCGTTTAATTCCGGTGCCATCCAGTGGTACCAGGCCTCTTGGCAAATGCCCAATCTGGTGAAGCTCTCTCTGATGGACCCCCACAGTCCAAAACGGCACGCCAAAAAGAAAAAAAAACAGTGTGCTTACACATTAAACCCACCCCAACCGGTCGCAGCAGATGGCCCCGCCCCTCCCTGAGGCTGGGCGGTTTCTTCCTGTTCAAAGGGAGTTTTTCCTTCCCAGGTGCTTCGTACTGTAGAGTGAAAACTCTGCATCAGCAGAAACAACCACCAACAATCATATGACCCCCTGTGAGCAGCACTTTGGCGACAGTGGGAAGGAAAAACTCCTTTTTAACAGGAAGAAACCTCCAGCAGAACCAGGCTCAGGGAGGGGCGGGGCCATCTGCTGCAGCCGGTTGGGGTGAGCGAAGATGTAGCTAAGAATCAGAGGTGGTGCTCTGCACACCACCGAACAGCCCAGAGACGGCGGTCGTTTACCCCATAAATGCATTTGATATGTAAATAATAAAATGCACGAACAGTTTGTGAAGGTCTCAGTTTAATGTTTCAGATTATAAACTCTCTCCATGCTGGGACACCTCAGATTCCTGTCTGCTTCCCACAGACTGAACATGGAAACATTTAAACACAGGAAATATCTACAACTCGTGGGAAAATCCCTCATGGGGAAGTGAAAGGTTTGTTGGACGTGACGTAGAAACTCTCACAGGTATTCTCACCTGGCGGAGATTTCAGTTTCATTCATGGACATAATGGTAAATGGCCTGTATTTGTATGACGCTTTACTAGTCCGTAAGGACCCCAAAGCGCTTTACACTATACACAATCATCCACCCATCCACACACTGGTGATGGCAGCTACATTGTAGCCACAGCCACCCTGGGGCGCACTGACAGAGGCGAGGCTGCCGGACACTGGCGCCACCGGGCCCTCTGACCACCACCAGTAGGCAACGGCTGAAGTGTCTTGCCCAAGGACACAACGACCGAGTCTGTCCGAGCCGGGGCTCGAACCGGCAACCTTCCGATTACAAGGCGAACTCCCAACTCTTGAGCCACGATCGCCACATAATCCCACTCATTTAAGCTCCCTGTTACACGTTGTTGTATTTAACTTGAGCTGCTGTAACAAGAGAAGATAAATCATACCCAGCAGCCACTTTATTAGCTACACCTTGCCAGTACAGGACTGGACCCTGTTTCTTCTTCCCAGCATCGACGAGGTTCTGGAAGCATTCCTCAGAGACTCTCCGTGTTGACGTGACACCATCACAGACTTACTGCAGAGCTGTGGACCGCATCCATGACATGTGGTGACTGTGGAGGCGTTTGGAGGACGGTGAACTTGTCACGGACGTGCCAAGAAACCATCACGCCCTCCCGACAGAGAGATCCTGGATGTTGTGGCAGATATTCTGTAGCTCATCTGCTTCAGGGTGTGATGTGCTCAGAGGCGCTCTTCTGCATACCTTTGTTATAATAAGTTATATAAGTTTGGTCATTCTCCTCTGATCTGGGGCACCACCCGAGCAGTTTCTTCCAGAGATCTGTACTCTGTAAACTCAGCAGCTGTACCTAATAAAGTGGGCAGTGAGTGTAGATATAAAACTTCATAGAGTTCATAGAGGCGTACTGCCACCTGCTGGTAGAAAAATATCAGTCGTGTGACGGGAATATTTCTGTTGTTGACATAATTCCACAGATCTTTCCTCAGGATGCGATGAAGTGTTGGAGCGTTCAGCACTCGTCTTTTAGTGTTTCCTGGTTGTAGTGGAGGAATCTGTGGTTCTGCAGGAACACGCAGCTGCTCGAGCTCCGGAAACAAACTCAGGTTCAGGTTCAGGTGAGCTCAGAGGCTTTAAAGACGTGGTGACTTTAAAAGTGTACAAACTGGTCCAGGGACAGTTTTTTAGTTCAGACTCTACAACAGCACGAAGGCCTCTGTGTAGCTGACCTTTGACCTTCGTGTATCAGCTGTTTTACCTCTATAGAAATGAAATCAGAACCAGGGCTGCTGATGTGTAGCACCAAATATTCAACGAGCACTAAAAGTTTGAAAAACCCTTCGTGACCACGCCTCTCGTTTGAAACACGTGACCTCCAAATGAGAAGCTGTCAGCAAAGTTCAGGGGTCACATCCGGACACGCGTCTGTGGTTCAGGCACCAAAAGCACTTTGGTTAAAGGGTCAGTGTGGTCCAATCAGCCGGCCGGATCGTGGACCGGTGGCTCGTTTGGAGGCAGAGATTCGTTCTGTTACTTGGGATGCTGTTAGCCTAGCTTAGCATACAGGCTGAAGGCTCATGCTTCTTCCTGTTTCTTCACTGCGTCCACGACAGGAATGTAATGACAGCTGCAACAGGAAGTGAGCTGAGGCGGGGCTAACAGCATCTCAGAACCTTTCCTTTAACGCAGATTTAACTGAGCGCGTCCTCTGAAGTCCTTCTAATATCTGAGGCTGAACTCACACTGGTTTCACTGGTTACTCGCTGACTTTTGTCCACACTGGTTTTCCCAGCACGGGCCTCCCTCTCTCACCGCTTTCAGAGACTCTCATTGGTCGAGGAGGTCCCGGCCTCCCTCAGCCCGGCTGGCTGCAGCTCGTGCTTCTTCATGTGCTTCCTGAAGACTCGGGCTCCGCTCAGGTTCTTCTGGCAGATGTCGCAGAAGTACGGCCGAGCCTCCGAGTGCACGTCCACGTGGTAGGTGAGCTCGAGGGCGCGGCTGAAGCTCTTGCTGCACAGCGGGCACTGGTAGCGGACGCCCGAGTGCGTCAGCTGGTGCTCTTTGAGCGAGCTGCGCTGCTTGAAGGTCTTGGGACAGATGGGGCACTGATACGGCCGGGCGTCGGTGTGCAGACGCTGGTGCCGGCGCAGCGCGCTGGAGAAGGTGAAGCTCTTGCTGCAGATGCTGCAGGTGTAGGGTCTCTCTCCCGTGTGGATCCTCTGGTGCTCTGTCATGTGCACGTGCTGGATGAAGCTCTTCCTGCAGGTGGGGCACTGAAAGGGACGCTCGCCCGAGTGGATCCGCAGGTGCTTCTGCAGCGCCGACGCTTTGAAACAGTCGCGCCCGCAGACGGGGCAGCAGTGCCGTGATTTCCCATCAGCCCCACTGTCGGCCTGTGGATTCAAGGGTCCGCGAGGACTTGTGGGCCCATCGCGATCTAAGGATCCATCAGGGTGTAAAGGTACATCAGGAACTGTGGGCCCGTCAGGGTCTGTGGATCCGTCAGGGTCTGTGGGCCCGTCAGGGTCTGTGGGCCCGTCAGGGTCTGTCAGAGACATCAGAGAGAACTCAGAGGAACACCGACTGCTGCTGAGGAGAGTGCCTGCAGGCTTTATGAGGGCAGTCAGCGTTTCAGGGTCAAACATGCAGCCATCCAATCATCATTTAGAAAAAAACCAAACTGCCGCTGCCCTCACAGAGCCAGTCGGGAACAATCAATAACTAATTAGTTAAAGATGAAGACTCACTGCCGCGCGCTGGCCTCCAGTCCTCTTCCTCACCATCAGAGTTTATCAGCCCGCTCACGTCTGGCTCTTTATGCTCCTCGCTGTTGCCCCGCCCCTCAGTGGGGCGGGGTTTGTTAACAGAGGGCTCAACTCCGGTGAAAACATCTACGGAGGTCTGTAGAAGTAGACAAAGACAGGAGGAAATCAAACTACAGTTAAATGTTAGCGTGATTATGTCTCCAGATAAATGGAAGTAATTTAAAATCAGTGTGACGTGATGTGAATGGCGAGCACGCGGGTTCACACAGAGGACCGGAGCGTCTGTCGGTGAGGCCTTTCATTTACAGCTGCTGCGTTCTGTGCTGACCTCGTTCTGCACCTCAGACCTGCACACAGGTTCACCTGAGACCAGCTGTTTTCTTACCTGCTCATTCACGCCTTCATCCACCTCCTCCTTCTTCTTCATCCCCAGCTCCACCTTCCCGCCCTCGATCTTCATGTCGAACCAGAACACCTGAAAGATGCACAAAATCTGATCTGAGTGCAGTTTCTATCTCCTGCCTTCAGTCAAACGCACGCTCAGATGAAAGAGGTTTGAAGTCTGGGCGTCACCTTGTCGGCGGGGTCGGCGATGAGCCCGTCCCTGATGTGGGTCCTCATGTGCTGGCGCAGCAGGCAGGGCTTCAGGAAGCTCCGGGGGCAGATGCTGCAGGCGTGCGGCTTGTCGGCCATGTGGGTCTTCCTGTGCACTCGCAGGGTGGCCGCGCTGCTGAGGATCTTCGCGCATACCGGGCAGCGGTGCGGCTTCTCCGAGTCGTGGACCTTGGCGTGCTCCAAGAGAGCCGACATCCCCGGGAAGCTCCTCCCACAGCTGAGGCAGCTGTGGGAGGAGCTTCCCTTCGGAGTATCGGTGCTCCCGTCTGAGGACGAACAGGAAGAGGGAGTGAAGGACGTGCGTAACTCAGCTGTTCATGTCACCTGGTGCCGTATCGTTAAAGCTCGCTTCAGTGTAAACCTGAGCTCCACGGTTCCTTCAGCCTGTTCCCACCCACACAGATTTACCCACTGCCACAGCCCACCCGAGTGACGCTGACCAGTGTGAGAGGAACTTGTTCCACTTTCTAAAACACAACAATAAGCTCAGTCACTTTAAATGTCACATCCTTTTTCTTATTTTGGTCCCTGATGCAGAATTATTCACAATCACCGGACCTGACAACCCTCTGCAAACGTCCTCCACAGCTGTTCAGACCTCACTGCTCTCTCCAAACATCACTCAGTTCATGCCGCACTAAATTCACTCACACAGCTCAGTCTCGATCTCACCACACTGCCTAACGCCCGAGTCCTCGCCAGCTAATCTGCTGTAGGACACGCAGGAGCACGCCAACATCCAACAGCAGCACACCGGCGCCAAGGAAAGGTGTTAGCTGAGATGTGACGGATGTTCAGGGATAACGTTTACACTCTGGAGTCATTCAGGAGAAAAAGCCTCCGTGGATTCTCACAGACTAAAAGGACGGACAGCTAAACTGTGGAGAACATAACGTGTGGCATGAAATGAAAAGCTGCTTTGCCGCAGCGCGAACGGGCCGACCCGTCTGAAACGAGGAGCTGGAGTTTCTCACCGGTCGCCGAGTCTGCGTTCCCGTTCTCCACTTTCATCCCGCTGAGCGATTCACCCGTTTTCTGGAACAGAGCGCAGATCTGAGGTCAGTTTACCTGCATCAGCTGTGAGCAGATTATGAAGCTAACCTGCGGCTCCTACATTTCAAACACGTCCTCCATTGAGGACGTCAAATAATCCTCTTACATTCTGCACTTATTTCCAATTTCTGCATGTTTCTGAAGTCGAGGCTGACTGCTCACCGGCTGGTCTGAAGGCTGTGATTGGTCGTCAGCGGCGGCGGTGCTGCACTCTTCCCTGCCGTGGATCTCCTGATGCTTCCTCAGCACTCTGAGCACAGAGAAGCGCTTCATGCAGACGTCGCACTGGTACGGCCTCTCTCCGGTGTGAGAGCGCATGTGCTCCTTCAGCCGCGACGCTCGGCCGAACTCTCGGCCGCAGACGCCACAGGTGAACTGCTGCGCCCTCTGGTGGAGCTGCCGGTGCTGCAGCAGCTTCTCCACAGACAAGAAGTCCTTCTGACACAGGAAGCAGTGAAGATTCATCTCCCCCTGAGTTTCAGACAGACGGAGAACAACCTGAAGCTTCAACTTTTAGCTCAAACCAACTCACAGCAGCAGCTTTACATCTTTACAAGGAGGAAGACAGAACCAGGCTCGGGAAGAGAAAGCAGAGAATAAACAGAGGTAATGCTGATAATGTCTGTCTGAGTGCAGACGAGACACCCGATATCTCGCCCTCTGTGGCGACACGTTGTGTCTTAAAATAAAGACCTGAGAATCGAATCGCAGACTCGGGGGTCAGAAGGGCGTCGACTACGATAATGAGTCCGACCTGGAGTTGAAGAGACAAAATGATCCCTGAGAGGAACCAGGAGAGCAGAGGGGACCCTGTCCCAGCGCTCTGCTGTCAGGTTAACACCTGGTGTTCAACATCTGGTTCTCCAGCTGTGGGGGGACACGTTACTGTTCGACTTCACTGGGAATTGTCTGATGTTTCCTCAGAGAACGTCAGTCTTCCTTCTCTCTCCCCAACCAATCACAGCAGATGGCCCCGCCCCTCCCTGAGCCTGATTCTGTCCGAGGTTTCTTCCTGTTAAAAGGGAGTTTTTCCTTCCCACTGTCACCAAAGTGCTGCTCATAGGGGGTCATATGACTGTTGGGTTTTCTCTGTATGTATTGTTGTAGGGTCTACTGTACAATATAAAGAACCTTTGGAGCTTTAAAACTGAATTGGATCGCTGTGAGCTCCACCTCCAAACAGAACTTCGGACTTGGTGTTTCTCCTGTTATCCGTCCGAGTCCTGAATTCTGCTTGACTGGTCCAAATGAATTCCCGCCTCTTTTCCCAGGATTTCAGTGTGAAGTTGGAGGAGGTCAGGGCAAAGCGTGACACTAAGTGAAACTAAGTGAATTTAAGCTTCAGTTCGTTGAGCTTGAACCTGATTTTATTGCTTATGACAGACAGAAACTGCGAGGAGCGGCGCGTGAGCCAGAAACGGCCAATCACAGCGAGCCTCTCGCCTACTTTAAGTCACGACACAAAAGGAAAATGTGACACTTCTAAGGAAACTGTTCACACAGACCAATCCCTCCTTTCACACTCTTCCAGCAGTCATGTGACCACACCTGTGTAACACTCACCTCTCCGTCGACACCTTCGACTTTGACCACCTGGATCTGCTCGGCGTGCTTCTGCAGGTGTTTCCTCAGCAGACCCGGCCTGTTGAAGCTCTTGCCGCACAGCGAGCAGGGGTGCGGCTGCTGCCCCGTGTGCAGCCTCACGTGATCCCTGAAGGACGACGCCGTGGAGAAAACCTTCTCGCAGACGGAGCAGGAGTACAGGTTCTGTCCCGTGTGGGTTTTCTGGTGGTCGACGAGCCCCGTCCTGGAGGCGAAGCTCTTGGGGCACAGCGAGCAGAGGAACGGCCTTTCTCCAGTGTGAGTGCGCTCGTGCTGGACGAGGTGGCGCCGCTGGACGAATCCTCTCCCGCACACCGAGCAGCAGTGGGGTTTCTCTGCGGCGTGGCCGAGCCGGTGACGCCGCAGGCAGCTGAGCTGGGCGTAGCTGACACCGCAGTCGGGGCAGGAATACGGCTTCTCTCCGGTGTGAACCCGCTGGTGGACCGCCACGTTTATCTTCTTTGTGAAGCGTTTGCTGCACAGCGAGCAGCTATACGGCTTCTCGCCCGTGTGGGCGGTCATGTGATCGACCAGGCGGGAGGGACGCGAAAACTCCCGGCCGCATACCGAGCACCGGTGGCGGCGCTTTGACCGGTGAGCGCTGTCTGAAGCCGGTTCATCTGGTACAGAGAGACTCTGCACACCTGGATCGAGCCCCGCCCCTGCAGGACACAAACACATAAATGATCATTAAAATCACGTTTTATTTTATTATTTTTATTTATTTATTTTTTGATGTTGGAGTGTTTATTTTTAAAATCTAACCTTTGACTGTTGAATGAAATGTGAAGATAGTAATGGGTGAGGACAGTGATGAGACCACTGGGATTATCTTAGCATGGATACTTTATACTTATAAAGTAATTATATTAGCACATTTTCCCCAGTGTGTAGAAGAGATAAGCAATGCCTAGTGCTGAAGGTTACAGTCCCGCTGTTCTTTCCCCAACATAACCACTCAGACTGGCCATAATCATTCTCATTTCATATGGCGCAGTCCCAGGCAGTGCCATGTAATTGTACTCGCAAAGAGCCGTGTAATATTATGCACACCCTAGAAAGAATGTATCAGAAGAATATTACACATGCTTTTAAAATGTCCTTTTACAGTAATGACACTGACATTGCTGTGGCAGTTGAAGGGCACACAGTGGGGTTGCATAATCTGCAAACTGGGAGGAATAAAAAAATGTATAAAGATATATTTTAAAGTTTTGTGGGATCAACTTAGTATTTCAAATCCCCATTAAATGAACATAGACTAGTCAGGTGGACACAATGTCTTGCATATTTTTCTATTTGCTATAGAAAAGTAGTAGCTCAATTTTGTTTCCTATTTTCTTTTTTTTTCTTTTTTTTTGGCCTGTCCCGTTTGGCTCTTTTGCATCAGAATTGTTGTCTAAAGGCAAAGAAAGATGCCCAACGGATTTACTTTACCAAATTGACCATCCCAGCCTTGCCGTAATGGTCTATTTGATTCACCTTTTATTGTTTATTTTATTTTCACTTACTGAATGCGGGACAGACTTGACTGGGGGAAAGAAGGGGAGAAAGAGAAATCACGTTTTAAAGGATTTCAACTTTCAATATGAATCACGTGAAAACCAATCAGAAGAGCAGCGGTAGAGGAGGACGCTGGGCAGACGCTCCTGCTGCAGCCTGTTGCTGATACCTGCAGAGCTGTTGGATCCAGCCTTGGCCTGATATCAGCGCTCCCCCCGTAACTCCGCTCTGACACTAAAATAACCCAACGAGGGTCCCTAACCTTGAGCAGGGAGCTGCTGACAGTCCTCTCCTGTTTCCTCAGGCTCCTCCTTCACTCCATTCATCTCCTCATGCTCTCCTCCTCCTCAGTGTTGATGCGTCTCCTTCAGGCTTCTGAAATAATAATAATAATAATTGCATTTATATAGCGCTTTTCGAGACCCTCAAAGCGCTTTACAATCCCACTGTTCATTCACTCTCACATTCACACACTGGTGGAGGCAGCTACAGCTGCAGCCACAGCTGCCCTGGGGCAGACTGACAGAGGCTGCCATATCGCACCATCGGCCCCTCTGGCCAACACCAGTAGGCGGTAGGTGAAGAGTCTTGCCCAAGGACACAAGGACCAGGACAGAGAGAGCTGGGGATTGAACCAGCGACCTTCCGGTCCCTGAACCACATTCGCTCCGACCAATAAACAATTGTTCACAAGCTTCCTGCTCACAATGAAAGCACCACAGAGTGTTAGTGTGCAGACGTACCTGAAGCCTGGTTGGTTTCCTCTGAGATGAGCCGCATGAAGCCGCCGTCGCCCGGCTGGAGTGAATCCTCACACTGAGACAGAAGCAAACATTAATCAACCTTAAACGTTCGTCAGCGTCTGCGACACCACTCTGTCCTGATGACACACCGATGAGCCAGCGTGGCTCACCATCATCAGGAGTCTTCTCTCATTCCTCTGTCCTCGTGACCTGAAAAGAAGCCTCGGCGCTCCACGCTGACGGATGTTTCACTGATCGGTCGCTTTGAATCAGCTAGATCGATACACCGCAGCCCCGCCTCCTCTCCATTTGCACACAGCATCACTCAGCTTAACTTCATCATCCTCCGGACCTCTCCACGTATCACTGGACGCCTCCTCCCCACAGACCGCTACCCTACTGGGGGCCACTTCTCCAACAGAAGGGAAACAAGGAGAATTTAACCTTTATCTGTTCAAATCATGGTCAGTATGTGCGAGGTGGTCAGGAGGTCCAAAAGTGAGTCTGCAGCCATCTGTGAGACATGGTGGAGGCTCTGTCCTGGTTTCAGCTGCATGTCAGCCAGCATTGGAGAGCTTTGATCAAACTGATCAAGTATGATCATCAGAGTTTGATCCACCATGCAGGAACATCTAGAAACATCTGATTGGCAGCACCTGCCAACGCAGTGAAAGCACATCTGGATAGAAACATGCAGTGGATCGCCACAGGCAGTTTTAGACTCAGATCAATTGTGGGATTAAGTACTGAACAGTCGTGAGCAACGTGATGCTGCCGCACAGTCGACGGCAAAACGACACGGGAAGCCGAGCTCGACTCCGCGGGTACCGCATGCTGCGCTCTGTTGGTCACAGGGAGCTGAGATAAAGAAACACATCGGTGCGTTTGTAAGAACACTGTTATAACATTACAGGACACTGTGCCAGCGCTACAGGACGAAAGAGACTGAACAGAAAATGTGAATGTACCTTTAAGCTTCATGCTATTAAAAAGTCACTTTATAACAAAATAAATACAAACCAACAAAAATATCTTTCATACAAAAAGTAAACTTTGTTCAAATGTGTATTGTCCACATGAACAGTATGTTTGAAATCCATTTGTACGTTTTATTTTTAAATGTTCAATTAATTTTGTTTGTGCTCCAAATAAATTAGAAATTGCCCTCTTCTCTTGTTCTGTGCCCCACCTGAGTCCCAGGTGTGGGACCGTCACTGTGGAACACCATAAGTCATGGATGGGCCTCCCCAGAGCCCGGACCCCTGAAGCAGTGTGGGATCATCCTGACAGGGAACAGAACAACCGGCAGAAACATCCAAAGCAGCAGGCTGGAGAGCTGCTGGAGGAAGCTGCCCGAGTGGTTCAGTGTTTGCACATATTTCACGTTTTCATCACAGAACATAAAGAAATGAGAGGTGGCTCAAGACTTTTGCACAGCGCTGTGTGTCTTTGTCTGCTCTCACTGTCTGTTTCTTCTTCCTTTACCGCACGGTGAGCATTAAAGTGTGTGTTCGGAGCTTCCTGATCACACAGACAGCAGCTCGGAGCTCACGCTGATGGTTTTTGGTGCTTTAACTCGGAGCATCAAACGGACAGCCAGCTAGCCCATCAGCTAGCCTAGGAGCTAGCCCGCTATGTTAACGTAAAGCGTTCAGAGAGAAGCCCGGAGCTTCAAACACACTCGTCCGTACAGAATGGGCAAAGAAACGCCCGAAAAAGGATCTAAACCCGACGGTGTTACAGGAGCATCCCTGACAGCAGAGCGGCTGATGCTTAGCTGTGAGTGCGGCTAGCGCATGCTAACGCTAATTAGCTGTGATGGAGGCGGAGCGTCGGTTTAAAGGCTTCACAGCCGCCTTTGGCGAGCTAACCTGCAGGTATACGGATGGAGCTCTCACCTGTCTGTCAGCAGCACTCACACCGACTCCAGGAGAACTGAAAACCGGAGAATGTTTTTAAAAAAAATGAAGAGCCAGACAGCAGGTGAGTCCCAACTGAACCCAACAGTGCTGCCGCCGCTGGCCGGAAGGTGAACTACAACAACACTGCAGCGAGAGGCGGGCGCACACTTGAGGTGACACAAAAGGAGCCAGATGTTTCCATCTACGTCATCATACTTCACCTCAGCCTCACCAACATCTGCAGCAGCTTCACAGTCACCTGTGAACTCTGCGGGTGAGACTGCAACAACCTGGAGGTTACTCACCTGGAACTCATGGACAGGTTATCACACAGGTCAAGCCAAGGCCTTTATTTTATTCTTCCTCCCACATGAAGGCAAACTGAATATTTGAGCTTATTCATCTCTTCATCAAATATGCAACACGGCAGCGAGGCTGCCTCTGTGAAAGGCGGCGCTGCCTGTTTTTTAGGGACTTCCCTCTGAAATGTGACCTCGACACGTCCTGTAAACAAACACCAACTCAAACTGAAGTGACGACAACAACAACAGTGTGGGATTTTTTTTAGGATGAACAGGAAGTGTCTTTAATTCTGGACACTGACAGCAGATCATCACAAACATGGAGCTGAGTGAAGCTCAGGACCGTCGCCGCCGCTGGCAGGAGGTCACCACACACACCTTGCACCCCTCCCCCCACAGTCAGTCTACTGCTTCTTCTTCACCACGTGAGCGCAGTCATATTTGCCCCGCACCACGGTGAGTTTGACCCCGGGCAAGTCCTGTGTCCGACCCCCCTGCACAAGCACCACGTTGTGCTCCTGCAGGTTGTGCCCCTCCCCGGGAATGAACACCACCGCCTCCTTCCCGTTGGACAGCCGCACGCGGGCGCACTTCCTGTTGGCGGAGTTGGGCTTCTTGGGCTTTCGGATCATCGTCTTCAGGATGACCGCCTTCAGCTGGGGGCGGCCAAACGTGGCTCCAACGGCTTTGGGAGGGACTTTGGGCTTCCCTTGGCGATGCATCTGGTTGAGCGTGGCCATGGTCCTGGACAGGAGGGGGGCGGTCCATGCAGAGGCGTGCTGGGACGCTGCAGAGGGAGGGGTTTATGGTTAAACACTGAAATAAAGTCGGCGCTTGTTCACCTGATGTCTGACACACACCTTGAATCAGCGACGTCAGTGCCGGTCTCAGACTCCACAGAGACGCCATTCCTGAAACATCAGACGAGAACATCTGTCAGGAGACCGTCAACCATCAGCTGACACGCCCACATCAAACACTATTATACTATTATACTATACTGAAACATTATTTCAGGTTGGTATTTTGGGCTGGGTCACCTGACCCCTCAGCGGGTTGCATCTTTTAACGTCAGCTCCGCCCAAACTTTTCATCAGCACTTTAAAATCAAACGTTTGTCTGCGACGCGTTTGGGACGACTCGTCACAGGACTCTGGCATTTATTCAGGAAACAGAGCGGTCCTCGTCTTTGTCCATCAGACGAGCGTCGGCGCAAAGCTCGGCTTGTGTCTCGTGTTATAAATCAAACAGCTCACTGACAGCTGGACTCGCTCATCGGCTGTGAAACTTTACTTCCTCCCTGCGAGGTCAGTTTGGCTGTTATTACACGTCAGCACCTGTAACAGTACAAAAACATAAAACTGCAGCTCTGCAGCTGTTAGACTGCACGTGAAACACGTTGTGTATAAAGGCTCATTTGCATCATGGAGCCCTGCTCTCTAGAACTGACTGTGTGTGAAGCTGGATTTAAGAAATAGTGCTTTATAAAGTTTTTAACAGCATGTTTACAGCCATCTCGTTTCAGTACAGGTGGTGTTGGTTGGTCACAGCTACAACAGTTTCTCTAACTGACCTCAGGTCAGCAGGAAGTGTGTGCCAAGAACAGCACCACAGTAACTAGAAGCATCCTCAGCTCTGAGATCTGATCTGGGCACAAAGACCAGCAGCTGGTGGCCGACAGGTGTGTCCGGGTTCTGGTGGCGTACTCGGAGAACAAGCCGCTGAGAGCTTTGAGCTGATGGAAACCATTTTAAAAGGTGACTGTGCAGGACTGGGAGCCAGTGACGTGTTACCATAATCTAACCTGCTCGATATGAAACATGAATTCATCTGATTACAAAGAAGCTGAAAAGAAACTAAAAGGTTCGTCTTGGCAGCAGGACACGAGCTTTCCGTGGCTTCTCTAGAATTACTGCAGATTAAACCTTTGTTTTTACGCGCGAGCACGCAGCAGCTCTCGGTGGGTCCTCGTGCACGCGTCAGCGTTTAACGTCTGTTAAACTCACGAGAACTGAACGCGTGCAGTTGTTCCACTAAACCTGGGGTGGGCAACTCCAGGCTCGGGGCCGGTGTCCTTGAACCAACACAGCTGATTTAAAGGCTAAATTAGCTCCTGCAGTTCTCCAGAGGTTCTCCTAATCATGTGGTTCAGGTGTGTTGACCCAGGGTGCGATCTAAAACCTGCAGGACACCGGCCCTCGGGGCCTGGAGTTGCCCACCCCTGCACTAAACTCCTGTGGAAGGAGCACACCTGTGCACGCGCTGATGTTTATACGTAGACAGCGTGGCTAACGCTTAACATCGGCTAGCTTCAGGACACACGCGCACACACACAGGGGTTACCGGAAGTTTGCTCGCTCCACGCACACCTGCTGAGAGTCCCGGACAAACAGCCTCCGCGCCGGCGGAAGGAATCGGAACTCTGACCGGTCAAAGTATTGACGGCATTCCAGTGAAATCTATCAAGGACGTCGCGGCACGAGCACCACGACCTCTCAACAACCCGGAAATCCTTCCGCTGTCAGTGCGGCCTCTACTGGCGCATTACTGCCCCCTGCAGGACGAAATATGGCCTGCATTTGTATAGCGCTTTACTCGGTCCCTAAGGACCCCAAAGCGCTTTACACTACATCCACCCATTCACACACTGGCAATGGCAGCTACATTGTAGCCACAGCTGCCCTGGGGCGCACTGACAGAGGCGCCCCAGGACCAGCGGACGGGGTCACTTCGCGTTTCTCCTGATTTCTTCTTCTTCCTCCTGCCGTCCATCCACGAACCTCCTGAGCTCCTCTTCTCCTCCCTCCTCCGCACATGCTCAGACCTTCACAGCAGGCCTCACCTCGGTCTTTAAACC